>NC_047161.1:9682543-9982543 GCF_009819705.1 Hippoglossus hippoglossus
AGGGAGAAAAAAAAACCTTCATCCACTGACACTGATCCAGGAACTCACAGAACCGTGGTTACCTCCATAACCTCCGCCTGCGTTTGTGCTGCGGCTCCTTTAAGAGGCAGGAAGCAAGCGTATTCGTTACCAAGACGACAAAAAATGACAAAACTCCTCGGGTGGTGTGGTTTGTTTGTCAGCAGCAGCGAGGAAGTCTCCAAACTCACATCTCAGCTGGACAGAGAGGAAGACATCAAACTTACATCTCAGCTGGACAGAGAGGAAGTCTCCAAACTTACATCTCAGCTGGACAGAGAGGAAGTCTCCAAACCTACATCTCAGCTGGACAGAGAGGAAGACATCAAACTTACATCTCAGCTGGACAGAGAGGAAGACTCCAAACTTACAACTAAGCTGTATTACAGAGAGGAAGTCTCCAAACTGACATCTCATTGAGGAAGACTACAAACTTACATCTCAGCGAGGAAGTCTCCAAACTTACATCTCAGCTGGACAGAGAGGAAGGCTCCAAACTCACATCTCAGCTGGACTCATCTCAGCTGGACACATTCCAGCTGGTAGACGGAGGTGGGAAACTAACCTGCTGCTTCCTGACTCCGCTCTGATTTACTGAACACGACGTGTGACTGATCAATGACCTGGATGCTGCAGCTCTGACCAAACCTGTTTTTTGGACAGTCAAAGTCTGTCTCTATATATAGTCTGTCGGTAGAATCAGAGAGAATGGTGGAGACTTCTGCATGAGGACAAGTAGGAGCTGTTGGAAAAATGAGTAAAAAATATGAATCAGCAAACGTGTCTGAGGTGGAGGAGCACATTTCTCAGAAGTATGAAATCAAGAAGAGACTTGGGAAGGGGGTGAGTGAAATGTATAACTACTTAAATCATTGAATATTGAATGTCACTGATCTAAATGATTCATAACTTAACAAAATGGATATCTCTCTCATACATGTACAAAAGATGTTGTTTTTTAAAGTTGCCATTTCAGTTTTCAGCCTTACATCAACTGTTGCAAACCCCACATTTAGCTTCACACTTTACATTTCTACCTGCGCATTCATGCTCAGACCTCTGCTGTGCTACAGCCTCAAAAATAAATTCCTGACATACTTAAGGTCCTCAGTTAAAACCAGTGTTGCAAGCAAAGGGGTTTATTTACTCTGGCAGGACAAACTTTTCTCTCTGCAGATCAGCTGACGTGTGTGTGTGTGAGGACATTTGCTCCCTTCAGAGTCCCCAACCTCTTTTGTTTTCCTCTCTCCTGGCACAATCACAGCGTGCAGGGCTAAAAACAGCCTGGTTTTCTTTCCACAGCCTCTCCTCCTCCACAGAGACCATACAAATTGGTGCTGGGGTTTCTAAACATGCAGGTGGGAACTGCTGCCACGTAGACAGGTCATATTGGCTCACCAAGCGTACCTGAGGGCGACCGTGACTCGGGTTACACAGCTGTTCGACCTGTTCACAGTTGACTGATGGGGTGGTTGCATCCTCTGCAGCGATGCTTGAGGAAACCGAGCGGTTGTAAACACAGGGGCTTGGTGCTAAACGACTGTAGAACGTCATAAAGTGGTTTCACAGGAGAAGATTGCTTTAAATTGTTCTGTTGTTTTGTTTCTAGCCCGTTTCTCCTCTCTGTTGTGTTGACAGAGAGGAACCAGTGTTGTCTAAATCGTATCCACTGCCCCTGATGACAGACTTCTCCTTGTGTCGTTACAATAACAGTATTCTCTGATGCTCTGATGCTTGACTTCACACTGTCTCCCTTCACTATAGACAAAGCTGTAGCCACATTGTGGACACAGAGGTCACATCCTAAGATTTTTTTCCTAAAAAATATTGGTATATATATGTCCATTTCAAAAAGCCCTCACAGATTATTTGAAATTACAAACATACACTGCTCTTATGACCTTAGTTAGTTTTGCCTGGTTTACATCCTGCTGTTTGTTAAACTTGGTACAGAACTTAGCCTGTAAATAAAGATGGACGACATGTCTCCATTTCCTCCCACTATCCAGAAATAAAGCCAAAATATACCTGATACGGGCACCGCCATTTTGCACATTTGCAGCCATAGTCACCAACGCGATTGGGGTAAGGGGCTGCGGCAGCAAGCTCTCAATCAATCACACATCAGTCTCAGCTGTCAGTCATGACATCTTATCCCGTTTTTATAGAATTTATAAGTAAAGCAACACTTACCGAAAAACAAAAACCTAAAGGTACCTAAAATGGATGTATAACCTATACTGTAGCCAGCCAGATCAAGATGCTTTGGCTTCACTTGTGGGGAGCTGTCATGTCGGCCATCTTTATATACAGTCTGTGGTACGGATTATAAGCCCATGCCCTTGGGCAAGGGTGAAGAAGTGACCTGATGTTGTTCATCAGTATTTTGTGTCTGTCTCAGGCCTATGGCATCGTATGGAAGGCAGTCGACAGACAGAGCGGAGAGATCGTGGCTGTGAAAAAGATCTTTGATGCCTTCAGAAACAGGACTGACGCCCAGGTGTGTACTCTCTGATCTACAAAACCAGCTATTATAATTGTTATCTATACACTTTGATCGTATTTACTGTAGAGCCACCTTGTATGAATGAGCTTACTCACCTGCCCCAATAAAAAGAGGTGGTTGGTTTATGATTACATGGAACAGGAGCGTTTAGTCTGCCGAGTTTATTGCTGCAGGTTGTTTGTGAGATTCATAATATGACTGATGTGTTCTTTTTGTTTTGCAGCGGACATTCAGAGAAATCATGTTCCTTCAGGTAATGATACAAATCTGATCATTTCCTTAGTTTAGGACTGACAGAGGAATAATATCAGTCCCACTCTCTACCTTCTCCATAATTTATTTTGCATGTTTTAACTGTACAAAGTATGAGAGACAAACTTCTCATGACAAACAAGAATTGTCCGTGAATGAGCTCCATCAGTAATTTGCCATAAAACCTTTAAATGAATTACAAAGAAAAAGCCCACATAACCACAAGGAAATGCTCTTTATACTCCCATTATTCATTAACAGTATTTATATGTTAATTGCTGTACTTATTACTCATATACTGCAGCAGCCGTACCCTGGCCTTCCTACTAGGACACAGCACAGTTATTCTTCCTTGAGTGTTTCATCATGTTGTTAATAAGTAAATAGAATAAATCAAAAAAAGAATGAATAGAAAAGAGGGCAAAAAAGTCCATTCGTTGAAAAATTCGTCCATAAAGCTTTTATGAGTTTTGTCTGAAATGTTAAAACCTGCATCAAGATTCACATGTGATGTGTAAGGCTTTGGCTGCTTTTGCTCGCTGCTACGTCAATTGAAAATTAAAAATGACTAAAACCATTTTTTTCATTTGGCTTTAGCTTTGTTATTATCCTGAATGAGCCTTGCTTTGCAGACAGCTATTAGACACAGGTCACAGAAACTCACTGGGCTTTTATTTTCTTGGGTTACATATTCCTGTCTCACTCTTTATCTGCTGACCTACATACGTGTGGCACTGCCCCGTAATCTGCTGCCGTCATCTTCCAGTGAAACTCCAGCTTTGGGTTTTGGAGTGACTGTTATGTAACCTCTGTTGAAACTGTCCCTGTTGTTTACCCAACCCTGAGCCAATACCTGCCAGTTATTATAGGTCAAACAGTAGCCACAGTGCACAGTACCTACTCTGTTGTTTCCCTTGCTTAAACTCTCTATTCTTTATGCAGGAATTTGGTGATCATCCCAACATTGTCAAACTTCTAAATGTCATCCGAGCCCAAAACGACAAAGACATTTACCTCATTTTTGAATACATGGGTGAGTATTATTGCTCGGCGTGCGGAGCTGCTCAGTTGTGACACACAAATAATCAGCGCTGATGGTGAGGGCTGCAGTGGTGCTTCAGTTTTACTTGGCACTGAAAAAAGGCTGAGGTGTGTGTGTGTGCGTGTGTGTGCCTCTTGCTTCCATCGGCCGCCTGCGCCCTCTTACTGCTGAGTCCACACATTGGCCTCCCCCTCTCTGCAGTCTAATCCATGAGTGTGCACCAGCGTCACAGCACAGTCCACCACTGTTTCACTCCAACATCTTGTTTCCTGGGTGCCTCTGAGTGTGTGATTGCTGAGGAGGACTTGCACTCCAATCATGGGGTGATATTACTGTGGCCACCATATTAACAGTCACATGTGCTCTCTGCTCTGATCCAGATTCTGACCTGCATGCAGTGATTAAGAAAGGCAACCTCCTGAAGGACATCCATAAACGTTATGTGATGTACCAGCTCTTCAAAGCCGTTAAATACCTGCACTCAGGAAACGTTATCCACCGAGACCAAAAGGTTTGCTACTGCCTCTCTCAAATGGATACTATTTAGGAATAATGATATAAATAAAATATGAAGCATATGATTACATATTAACCATCAGTCCCCTTAAATTCACCCATAACATATCCTTCCACCAGGTTTCATGGTAATTCATCCAGTGAACAAACCAACAGACAGACAAACAAAAAAAGTTCATGGTGGAGGAAACTATTTAAAATCAAACATATATTTTGTACGTACAGATACAAATTCAAGTTAATTTATTAAAGGTACAGTGTTAATATAAATACATTAATAGTGCATGTACATGTCTGCAGCAACGATTGTTACATGCCAAAGATTTCTCTTATTCTTTTCACTCCTTGTATAATTTCTGTTTTCCTACCTTGCTTAGGTGGGGCACTACAAATGACCTTTGGATTGATATGTGAAAATCGAACTATTATTGTCCTTGTGAAGATTGTTTCTCTTGCCTGTGTTTCCCACACAGCCGTCCAACGTGCTGCTGGACACTGACTGTGTGGTCAAGCTGTGTGATTTCGGCCTGGCCAGATCACTCAACCAGATCCAGGAGGACAGTGGGAATCCTGCGCTGACGGAGTACGTGGCGACGCGGTGGTACCGAGCCCCTGAGATCCTGCTGGGGTCCACAAGGTATCGAATGTTCTGAGCATCTGCTGACAGTAACCGCATCTTCAACGTGGCATCATGATTCGAGGAACACAGTGGTTGTTTTGAGGCTGTAACAGGAGTACGTCTCGTCCAAAGGTACACTAAAGGTGTGGACATGTGGAGCCTCGGCTGTATCCTGGGAGAGATGCTGCTGGGAAAAGCCCTGTTCCCTGGGACATCCACCATCAACCAGATAGAGAAGATCATGAGTGCCATACCCCACCCGAGCCCAGAAGGTGAACCTCAAAGTTAAATTAATTTAAATGATTAACAGTTTCCTTTTACTTTAGATTAATTATAACCTTTTTATTTTTCAGATGTTATCGCAATCAAGTCTGAATATGGATCTTCTGTCATTCAGAGAATGTTGCTGAAGTAAGAAAATATAAATTTATATTGTGTAGTTCATGTTTTACTGTACATAGCATATGTTTTTGTTTATAAGGTCGTGTAAATCTGCTCATCTAAGTAACCAACATAGATATTGCATTTCACTTAGTCAGCTCACATATATCTTTTTATTCATACATGAATGCAGACTGTGTACAGTTCATGCTTGGCCTCTTTCTGACCTTGTCACTCCATGTGCAAGGGGAATTAAAGGAGGAGTGACGATAACAGATGACTTCCCCTCCACTGGGGAGGTGCTGGGCCTCATTACATGCTCACGGTGCAGGAACAGATTAGTGCAGAGATGCAGTGACGTAACAGTGACAAAGCAAAATCATAAACATAGCAAGGGCAGCTTAAAAAGGCCATCTTGTTGCAAAGGATACATTTGTTATTTGTTGTATAAGAGATATTTGAGATGGCGTGAAGAGTCAAATCCTCTACTTGGACTTGCTTGCATGCTTTGCTGTATTTCATATCTTTATGATAGATTTAGATTTTTTTCTATTCAAATGCTCTCCTTTCTTTGCCAGACCACAGGTTCCTGTAGAGGATCTTCTCCAGCCGTCTGCGCCTCCTGATGCTCTGGACCTGCTGAGGGGTTTGCTAGTTTTCAACCCAGACAAGCGACTGACTGCAGAGCAAGCCCTCCAACACCCATATGTAGCCAGGTACCAAGGAGCACGCATTCAGACTGATTCATGGACGAGTAACTGTGGTCAGGTTTTCCAGATTATTGTAGAGATGTCTTTTATGACAATCTCTTATTTGTTATTTATGAATTTTGCCTGTACTGGATCAGGATGAGTAAATGTGTATCACTATGTCATTTTATCCCCATTACGTGCTTTTATTTATCGTTAACTGTTTTCTGTCCCTGAGGTTCCATAATCCAACGAAGGAGCCAGCTTTTTACTATGATGTAGTGCTGCCAGTGGACGATGGTGTACAATTATCTGTGGTTCAGTACCGCAACAAACTTTACGAGGTAGGAAATGAGTCAATAATGATCAGGACGAATTAAGATTAAACAGATTTTAACACAGTAGATCACATTACATTAGGTTTACTGCAATAAAACTCATTAGTCAGTAGTTATTGTTTCCGCTGATCTGATCATACTGATGAAACCCTTCTGCGTTTTCCTCGTCTCTACCTGCAGATGATGGTGGAGAGGAGAACCAATCAGGGGATGTTGAGACTGATCCAGCCGAAGGACAGAGAGTGTGTCAGTAGCAGGGAGAGGCCCGGTGTGAATGATAAAGTGGAGAAGGGGCCGGTGGCAGTGAATGGAGATGGTCATGGCGACAATGAGGGGAAACCAGCGCATGAAAAGTCTGATGAAGAAAAACAAGTGCCTTCGGAAGCGGCCGTTGCCAAACCCGAACCTGTGATTGTATCCACCCAGCCGGCTGTGGAGAAGAGTCCATTATCAAGCCCAGCCTTAGGGAAACCCACATATAATCCCATCACACATGCCCCAAGTACGTCTGTATCTCTACAGGTTCCACACATGGCTTGGTGTCAAACTGTAGAGCTTTTTTAGTTTTAATTGTAATATACATACCATAAATATAGCATTTTGGAAGTTCTGAAGCCTTGTATTTATTTTTGCTCATATTTGCAATCTTGTTTATTTGCTCTTTTATCAGATAGTTTCTAAGTCAAATAGAAATGTTTAGACTTTTTTAATTTAACATTTGAGAATCGTGCTTGTTTTTAAATGAACAAAATTGTATGAATGGTTGTATTACTCAAATTAAGGAACTGAAAAAGTATTGTTTAGGTGTCAATGCAGAAAGAAATACCATAAAACGATACCCAGCCCTAGTTCCACTCCTTCACAATAAAGGCGAACCAATGCAGCTGCATGTATTTGACGTAAATCTGTCATTTTCTCATGTAGAAAACACAAACCTCTTCTTCTCCTCATTCAGATGGTTATGTTAGGAGTCCGGCTGCTCCTCCGCAGTACCACCACTCCACTGCAGCCAGTAGGAAACCTTTGGGACAGACCAGTAATGAAAGTGCAACAACATCACCAACAGAGGGCGCTAACGCAGTAAGCACCAGACCGCTGTTCCCTTACTGTTCACATTTGTGTTCTATTGCTGTGATGTAATCTTGGTTTACGTTATTTTTACACCCTTTTTATTTTTGATCATTCGCTCCCACTGTGATTCACTTTGATCCTCATGGTGTCTCTTCTCCCTCCTTTCATTAGTCCATGGACCAGATTCTCCAGCGTGGTCGCTCAGCCCCTGTGGCTCATAACCGTTCCTTTTCCTTGACCCTCAACCAAACGCAGAACAACCTGCTGTTGCGTAAGGATGAGTCACCTTTGACCTCCGGGCTATCGGTCACATCTGCACGTCTGGTCAGTTCTCTGCACCTCAGGACAGTTAAAATATGACTCAATGTCAGGATGCAGTTTCAGGCTATTTGCATGCATGAAATGTAGATTTTAAACATAGAATGCAAGAAAATAGAAATGCAAGAAAATAAATGGATATTTAAAACTTTGGGAGCTTTACATGGAATGGCTGTTCTAACATGTCTAAATTTATTTTTATCCCCATGCAGAACCAACGCTCCAACCCTCAGGTTCATGAGGCTCGTCCCCCAGCGCGGTTCAGCAAGAAAGTATTTCAGAGTCACTGTAACGTGGCAGCTGCCGGTGACCCTCGAGCCAAGCTTGGTAGTTATTCCCAGGCCTATGGTACGATCAATAAGACTGAACTGGACAATCTGCTTCGAAGTCGTCCTTCCAACAAGTGACTGCTGTCGTGTCAGTGGTTGCATAGAGCCTGGGTGGCACGTGTCGAAACACACAACAAAGTCTGTCTTGTAATAGGATGATAGAGGCGTGAGGTAAACTGGAAGAAATGTTGTAAGGAGAAACAGTTATTAGGTCAAACACATCTTGTGTACTGTGAATGTAACCATGGAAACATGGATTTCCATTCTCTGTCTGTGACAGTGAATAAATATTTTTACAATGAACTGTGACTTCATACTACATTTATCAAACTGTACCAGAAGTAAATTAAACTATGCAAATTTCACTAATTTTATGAATTGTTTTACGCAGCAGATTTTCTTATAAGACCCTGAGGGAATAATTTCCATTGAGTGTCAGCTGGTTCATCGATACAAATGAACAAGCACAACTTTAACATAGTATCAGCAGAGATATTGCCTGGTCTACCGGACTGTAAAAAGGGACCATGTGTCAAAATGACAAATACATCTATTCTATCCAAAGATCTCAAAAAGGGTGCTGTAGGAGCCCAAACTAGACTTTTCTAGTTTATATGAAGTCAGTGAGTTTAAGATGCACACAGAATAATTGTTTGAATTGATAATATACTGCATGTAATTACATTCATGTGGTTATACATCTATAACCTTCTGTTACAAGTCGAAGTCCTTGCACTCTAAATTAAGAAAAAGTATGGATGTACTACTACTATATAATACTGGTACTCCTGCTGCGGCCCTGCCCTGAGTGTTAATACTGATGCAACAATGTGTAAGCAGCTTTTCACTAATGTAGTTTGTCAACATGGAGCCAGTTCATCTTCTTCAGAAGCACTTCAGTCAATCTCAAGGGTTGGGAGATGATTCATTTGAGAGGAAGGAAGAAAATACAAAGTTTTGCTGTACTTATTTTTCAAAAAGTGTCTATAATCATTGTTTTTTACAGGAGATACTGGATAGATATATTTATACAGCACATTGAAAACAACAGCCAAAATGCTTTAGAAAGGATAAGATTACACTTTACTGTCTGAATGTACTTCCAAAATGTGTCTTGTGTCCCCAGATGTGCTGTTTCACATACAAAAAACATATAACCAAACAACAAGGCAAATACATATTCACTTTATGAATAAAACGCTGCATTGCAATTGATATAATCACTCCCTTTGACTTTTATTGCTCAGTCCAGACAGGGACGGACACTGAGGCCTACTCAGATATAAAAAGGCTCAACTAAAAGGCATAGACGACAAGTCAAAAAAGACAAATACAGTAAAAGGCAATTAAGACAAGTTAAAAAAGACAAAAAGAGTAAAAGACATTGAAGAAAACTTAAAAAAAACAACTGTAAAAGGAGCTAAAGTGAAAAAAGACATAAAATATTGATTGGCATTAACAAGATTATAAGATAGACTCAAAGAAGTGTTTAGAGGATACATAACTATTTAATAATAATGATGATACATTTTATTTGTGTCATGCTTAAAGGATGTCAAAGACTAACAGCGACGAGGAAGCTGTTCTGAAGAGGTTGTTGCTGGAACTACTGACAGGATGATGTCATGGGTTTCAAGTTACACACATATGTGTACTGAGAACTGCACTTTTAGTGATTACATCACCAAGGTAATGTACTTTACACCCATGATACCAGACCACAGGACTGGAACTGGTATGTACCATGTGAACTGGTATGTACCATGTGAACTGGTATGTACCATGTGAACTGGTCTGTGTGGAACGTCCCATTGTTGTGTTACACATGTAAACGTGACTGCGCGTGTTACTCTGACATGTCACCGTTATTCAAGAAAACACAGAGTCATTACTTAAATAAATTGCGTCATGTGACCTCCGGAGGTTCCCACACGTCACGTGGCCTGGTCGTGCGGTGACGTCAGAGGCTCCATCGTCTCATTCGTCCCCGCTTCGCTCGCGTTCAGATCGGCCGGAGGAGGAGGAGACGGTGTGTGACGACAGCTACTCTCCAATAAACACATTCAAGGTGAGAGTGTTGAAGTTTACACAGAATATACCGGGGATGTGTGTGTTTTTATTCTGTGGAAAACTGTTGTTATTACCGCGTTGGATATGCTAGCAGCGCGGACAACTAGCGCTAACTAGGTTAGCCGCTGACATCCAGCATCTGCCTGTCTCCAGCCGTCACCTCACGTGAGCGGGACAGAAAGCGATGAGATAACAGTGACACTACTCAATGTGTAAACATGTCAGTAAACGAGTGCGGCTCTGAGAGGAGATGGCAGCTGGGTGAACGTGGGGGCGCGGCGAGTGCTGCTCGGCGTCCTAAATAAAACCCACTGAGCGGAGTGGACGCATCATGGCGAGCCAGCGCGCTGCTTCTGGACATCCAGCGCCCGATCGATGTCGGGTTGATTCATGTTCTGCAGCAATGGCGGTGATGTTTGTGAGTTTGATGGAGCGGATCGCATGTGCCCCCTGTCCCGCGGAGGCCTAGAGATGGAGCTGCCCGCGCCCGCTGCAGGTCCAGCATGACAGCGGGGCTCAGTGTTTATAACGGGATCGAGTTTCTGTTTTGGTTTCATGTCCCGCACAAGCAACGAATATGGCTCCTGTCATGTAGGCCCGGATTGCTTTCTTATCCCCAGTGTGATCCATGTGTAATGATAATTAATGTTTAATAAATGATACATGCAGCAGTTGTAGTCATTGATTTGCAATATTGTTTAACAAGGGCCCTTGCTTGTGGCCCTCAGATATTAAAGGGATACTCACCATGCTGTGGATGATATGTCTCTGGTCTTTGCCTGATGGTTGAAAAAGTGTTATTGACTCAAAGTTAGGCTTTGATGATTTAACTACAATTTGAAAGGCACTCAGTAGAGCATATAACTCCGCCAAGGCCCAACAGTCCCCTTACGACCACATTTAAACTCGCTAGGTCTGGATTTTTATTTGGATCCGCACCAAATTACACACACTCATAAATATCAGTCCCCTGCACAAGCCTTATTGTTCGTTATAATTCATGGGATTATTTTCTGAGGAGAAATTAACGAAAAAAAGTTGAAAGACACCCTATATTACAACTAAAGAACGAGAACTAAAGTAAGTTTTTAAAAAAACTAAAAACAGATCCACCCCCTGATTTGAACACGCGCTAAAATTGATTTGGTTCTTCCGTGACCCAGACCACATCCTTCCACCAAGTTTCATGGTAAATCGTTCAGTAGTTTTTTGTGAAATTCTTCTCACCAACAAACAAACACTGATTGGCAGAGGTAACAATAAATATCACAATATGATTTTTATCAATAGGAATATAACAAAAGTTCAATTGATATACATATATATCAATATGTTGCTTATGCATTTATCATGATACATATTTAACATTGTTTGGTATTTAAATTCTTATCTTGATAACATTCTTGGCTGTATCTTCCAGTCTACTCAAATAAAAAATCAGCAAATTCCTAAATGGATCAGACACAGTCAGTCAGCCTCTAAGACCAGAAAGGAAAACATTTTAGCCTTTATCAACTATCTATTTACTGTTTGTATGTGTTAATGCTGGCGTGGTGTAAGGCCATCCCCACGAATAATCCACACATCCCCAAATATAAACTGTCTTCACTAGTCCAGAACTGTCCTTTGTTGTTTATAGTCCAGATCCACTATTTTCTTTACTAACTCTTCCCTAAATGGTTCCTATTTACAGGTCGAAAGGGTAGTTGGTTAAGTTCTCTTTTTTATAACATGTGTTGAGTGAAGCTAAGGCCAGATACCCAAGCATGTCTTGTATTCTCTCAGACAAACAGCCTCTGTGTTTCTCCTAACAGCTCCCAGCCGGAGCAGATTAGTTTTATCTCCTTATAATATAGTTATAAAAGTCCAGGATTTCCCCTGAAAATGGAATCAACTGTGTGTGAGTGTGTGAAGTGAGAAGGCTGACACTAACCATACAGTGAAGATGAGCTATTTTGCCAACATCTTGCCAACTGCTTTGACATAGGGATTACGCGATTTCAGCTCTAAGCTCATGATCAAATAGATTTGTTAGAGCTATGGCTTCGCTACGGCAGTATATTGTTGTCACATGGGAGGAGAGAAGGACGCACAGAATAACAATGAGAAGTCACTGTATCTAAATGTGTTTTTTCCTCATATCATTCACTGTGGCAGCAGTGTTTTTGTCGTACTTTACACAAAGTGCAGCCATCTGTCACAAGGTGAGGCAGCTGCAGGGTTGACACAGCCAGAGATGCTGCTGACACGGTGTGTGGCATGATGACAATATCTAGCCAGGTTGCTGCATTGGAGTGTAGATAGGCTGACAGCCACACAGCGAAGGATTTTATCTGCCTGGTGGTCGAATTTAAATCAAGACACAAGATTTTATTATTATCCTCTAAGTGCTTTATGGAGTTTGGATTTATATTATTGGTTCTGTGTTTACTGCAGTGTGTGTGTGTGTGTGTGTGTGTGTGTGTGTGTGTGTGTGTGTGTGTGTGTGTGTGTGTGTGTGTGTGTGTGTGTGTGTGTGTGTGTGTGTGTGTGTGTGTGTATGTGTGTGTGTGTGTGACAGAGAAGCAACCTTGGGAAACAGTTCTCCCTACAGGTTGCAAAACTGTGTTGCTTTTCCCCACTGAGTCTTTCATCATGTGACTGTGAAACAGCATTTTTGATGATGCCACTCTGTGATGCTGCTGCTTTTAGAAAGAGTTAAAAACTCAATCTTTGAAACAAGTGGGATTCTTCATACATCCTCCATCAAAGAACACAACTTATCACTGCTGATTGTTTTGGCGCCACATATTGTGACATGTTGACCTCTGTGTAGGCCCCTCTGTATTGTGTGGTTGTTTTGTCACCGTTTCCTGGTGTTGTTCAGGCATGCACATAGCATGTTGGTATTGTGCTAGCCTAATTGTGTTAACGTGGCTCTCTGGCGAGCCCACTGAATCCCTCCCTTTAACCTAATCCCCCCAGTGATAGCTATCAGCAGAAGCCAGAGATAGTGTCACTTTCTTTATCCACAGTGTCGGGGAATCTCCCAAGAGGATTTGAAATCTCCCACGTATTGCTTGTAAAGCTGTACAAACAGTCTCACAGCTTATCAGACATGGAAGTGAAACTATTGTGGTGGTGGAATTGACCCTGTGCACTTGAGAAATGAATGGTTGGCAGAGAGGACAGTAACTTGTAATGCCTTTCACTGATGTGCCTGAGCCTTTTTTACTTTTACTTTTATTTCAGCCTCTGGTTTCATTAAACCAGCTTCCTTCTTTAGTGCTTACAGCTACATGGATCAGTGACATCATCATATAAACTGTGTTGAAAATATCAATATCAAAATAATCGACTATGTTCGATCATTGATTACATTTAAAACGTGTTGCTTTTGTTTGTATTTTCTTATCACTAATTGACCATCATTGTGATCTGCAGTCATTGTTGTGTAAAACAAACACTTTGATGTGATCACCTTGGGCTTAAGGCCAGACAATTATCAAATCATGAAAAACACAAAAATATTTGTTTCAGATATAGAGAAGTTTATTTCTTTTGTGTGTGTGATAGCAATTCGTGTGGTTTCAGCCCAGTTGACCAGGCCTAACATGAATGGCAGATTCTTTCAACTCCTGATTTACTGTTTTAAATGCTTTACATGGACATTGGACAGGGAGTGGATCACATGCTTCGACGTTGCATATCACATTATCTGTTAAGGACGCTTGAGTTCACTTTTGTTCACTTTACAGACGTCTTGACAGACACAAGCAAATAAAAAGCCTTTCGAACAACCCCCCTCGCTTACACAACCACTGTTGCTGTCCGGAAAGCCGGGAGGGATTTGACTCATCCAGACAATTGTTGTAATCTGTTATGATCTTAATGGAGACTGTCATTATCAAGTAGAGCCAGCGCGCGCCATGTTTGTCTGCAGTCTCTTCCTGCACTGTCCCCGTGATTAACAGTCAGGGATCATGAGGACACATGCTGGTATGTGACGTGTGTTGCATAATGCTCACCATGTGTAATTCAGTGTGGGAGGAGAGGGCTAGAGTTTAATATGACAAGCAGTGGCAGTGGCAGTGTCTGGAAAGAAGCATTTTGAGGACTGAGTGTGTTTGCATGTTAGCAGCAGAAGAGTCAGTCCGATGCCCACTCCAGCTCTTCTCTTGAAGTCAGCAATTAGGGGAATAGTGTCTGGCTGCCTTCCTGCTCAACTTGTTTTCCTCTGGGGACTGGACTAACCCTTTCTATGAAACCCGCCCGGAAGTTTCGAAAACGCGAAACAACCTTCTGAGTCTGACATCTGTTGCGGAGAGGTTTCTGTTTACTTTTGCATTCTGTGATTAGCTGCATCGTTAGCATGACATAGATTGTAATGAAAATAGCACAGAAACCTGTTAACCTGGGTTATACTAGGGCCTAGTGTGGGGAGGGACACTGCGGTAATGGCCAGTATGTCAGGTCTGTTCCTGAAACAAAGCAGATTAATAATACATTTGGTTACCAAGACACCACCTGCGTCCATGGTAACACTGTCCGCACTGGTCCGTTTGTCTCCTCGTTTCTCTCGCACCATCCGTCCCGGCTCCATGTTTCTTTCCAGCTAAGTGCATGTCTTCATAGTGGTTTTATAGTGGTGTGAATGTCTCCTGTGATTTCTTGTTTTGGTTTCTACTGACATCAGGTTAATTCATAATAATGTTATTGTCATATAAATTTGAGAATGACACAGGAGGAGTCACCTAAAACCTTCAGGGGCTGATTCATTGAAGCTCCCAAATACATCCTCGCCTTGCTGAGGAAAATAGACATCGGAGCTGAAATGATTAATCAATGAATCTTAAATTAATCAGCAGAAAATCAATTGGCAGTTTGGTTGATCATCAGCTGTTAACGCAAGTTTGTAAAAGCCAAATTTAAGGCCTAATATCTACATAGTTTAAATGATTGATAGAATATATTAGCAAATTAATTGATAATTGAAGATGCAGCCCTGTGACAATAATTACATTTATCTGGTTAAGCCTTAGGAAAATTGTGCATACCTAGTGTGAACCATCAGGCATGGCCACACAAATATAGTGTAAATGCACTAAAAATGTCTGCCAGTGACACATTTAGCTCATTTCCTCATTCTCAGTTGTTGTAATTAAGAAATGTGCCTCTCTCACATGATAGATGTCACAGCTCCATGATGCTTATCAAAACAACTCTTTCATAATCATTAATTTTATCAGCGCATTCTATTATTTCCTAATCACAGTAATTATCATTATATTATCATTGCTCATCAACAAAAGATCTCACAATGATCAATTTTGTATAGTCAGTTAGTAATAATCTTTACTTGCATTTCCATTAGCTTATAAAATCATTGCCTAAATTAAACCTCTCGTTTTATTCTACTCTCTGCTGCCACTTCCCGATCCACCTGTAAGGTCTTCAACGCTTGGATTACAGCTTGTTGCTCATCATCCCCTGAGGGCCTGGTCTCCTCTCTCTCTATCACTGGTGTTGTAGTGGCTATTTGTCCAAAAGATGTTTCAGTCAAAAATAAACGTTGGCTCTCCTGGTTCATTGTTTGATGTGTCGGTGAAAGCTTGCCTTTCATAACGTGCACTGAAGAATGCACTTTGTCAGCTTGGCCTAGATGTTGTGCTGTCCTTTCCTTTCTCTACTTCCCTCTTGGACTATGCATCAATGCTATATATGCAGATACAAATCCCCTTACCTGTTAAATGTTTGTTTATTGTGGACGTTGCTTTTTAAGAATAATTCTATTTCTCTTGTTTTCACAGATTTTTCTTACTGCAGAGTGAGCCTTACCCCACACCATGTCCAAGGACAAGGACAAGAGTGGATACCCTGGTATGGGTGAGACCAACCCTCTTCATAACAATGTCTACGGACCCCCTCAGCCAGCTTTCGGCACGCCCCCTCCCAACTACAGCCAGGCCCCAGGGGGACCTTACCCACCAGCAGCTGGCTACGGGCAGCCAGGCTTTGTTCAGGCAGGCCCAGGTTTTGCCCCAGGTCCTTACCCTCAGATGCCTTATCCTCAGATGCCCTACCCACAGGGACCCTACCCTGATGGGCCTTACCAGCAAGGACCCCCACAGCCAGGTTTTACCGGAGACCCCACTGGTGAGTAGTTAAACTAAAGGTTTGAGGCATCGATGAGTAGAATTTTACCATATAAGGTCAACCTATTTTTGTTATTTGATACATGAATACGCCACAGAAGTCATAAAGTGTGTCGTGGCCAAATTGTGTTTTATTTTTTAACCTCTAATTGTTGTCATGTTACTGTTCACCAGTACCTGCTGGCAGCCCTGGTTACCATGGTGATGGGCCTCCATCTTACTACGACAACGAGGACTTCACCAACTCTGGCTTTGAAGATAAGACCATCCGACAGGCCTTCATCAGAAAGGTAGGTCCTTTACCTTCCTTTTTCTTGGAGATCAAATGGATCAAATATAAGAATAAATATCATATGTGATGTGATGTTACTACAAAATACCAACAAAATATACTTTCCATCTCTAAAATGCGCCTAATCTCTTTTTCCCTTCAGGTCTTCCTGGTTCTCACAGTGCAGCTGATGGTCACTTTTTCTTTTGTTGCCGTGTTCACCTTTGTCGATGAAGCCAAGACCTTTGTGCGACATAATCCGTGGACATACTATGTGTCCTACGCAATCTTCTTCGTGTCACTAATCGTCCTCAGTTGCTGTGGAGAATTCCGCCGCAAGCACCCCTGGAACTTGGTTGCACTGGTAAGAACTTCACACCATTCCAGCAGGGGGCAGTAAAGGAGAAGACTATACTAACAATAACACTCTCTCCAATTCCTGCTGATTTCCTCTTCAGCATAAATACTCATTAAGGCCCGGATTTAGGGGTTGGCTCACATGTACTCCGCTATCTTCTGTAAATTGAACTCTATATGCAGCTGCAGATTTTTAAGAGTGGTGAATGAAATAAAGTACTGGAGAACTCGAATAATTACAAACGTTCAGAGCTCTAAGCCCCACCCCTAAACTTCTTGTATTTTTTGAGCAGGACATTTTTGGAGATGGTAAAAAACATTTCCCCTTGAATTTACTTAAGGCTGTGGTCCCTGTGGACCTTCCAATGGTTTCTAGTTCCTGGGTATTGCTCCTGCAGTTGAAAACCATTTTATCTAAGTGAGATTGGGAGCTCTCAGTTTTAAACACATATTTGTAACTTTTCTGGTAAACACTGGAGTAAAAAAGTGTAATCTTCATACTCAAATAATATCATATTATAATAATTATAATCATAAGAACTATTTTCTGATCCAGTATACTCTGGCACATAATCTCACACATTGAAAGTGTATCATGAGTCGTGTTCATTTGCATACCTTCCTGTGTCCTGCAGTCCATCCTGACCCTGAGCCTCTCCTACATGGTGGGTATGATCGCCAGCTTCTACGACACAGAGACCGTCATCATGGCTGTGGGCATCACTGCAGTGGTCTGCTTTACTGTGGTCCTGTTCTCGCTACAGGTCAGTACACACAGACTGCCGCTGGAATAAATTTATTTTAAATGTCTACACTGGCACAAACAAACATCACGGTCTGGTTCTTCGTCACTTGAGTTGAACGGGAAGCAGAAGTGAGGAATCCTTCTGATTAGTTATTCACAGTGATATGCTCAGACCAGTCATTCCACTCACAAGTACTCAAACCACTAGCTTAGAATCTTATGAATTATTAAGGCTGCATTTGAAGAACATTTCTTTTGGTAATCCAGATCTGTGTGTCTCTTATTTATTTTATCATAGCTCATATTTTACAATACCGTACTTTCCTTGGTCTTTTCTGAGCACATTTTCCTCTGTTGTTCTTTCCCACAGAGCAAGTATGACTTCACTTCCTGTCGGGGTGTGCTGTTTGTGTGCCTGATCGTGCTGTTGCTCTTCTCCATCCTCTGCATCTTCATCCGCCACAGGATCCTGCACATCGTCTATGCCTCACTGGGGGCTCTGCTCTTCACCTGCGTACGTATCACACTTATAATGTGTCATCAGTTTGGAGAAGTTTAATCTGCTCAATAAGGGATAATAACATCGACAGAATGTTAGAAGAGTAAAGCAGAAAGCGACAATCAGCTACTTTTTAGCTACTTTCCATTGAAAGTATCTGTTAAAGGCTGTTCAACAATAGTTTAAAAAAACATCCTCTATTTTATACAGTGACCATACACAGTCCAGTCATATGCTGGGTTTTAGCCTAGTTCTCTTATACTACTGCAGTACCCGTTCAAAATGTGCCTGTCTTTGTTAATGCTGTTCTGTGCCACTCTAATAGTGTCTGGATGACGGTGCAGAAACTGTTGTTGCAGTTGTGATGTCTTTCTTAAAACCTTGGCACTTCCACGCTGTAGATTCTCTGGGTGCTGGACTGCCCTCTCGTGCTAGCTCTGTCCTTTTCTCCATGCCATTTAACAAGTAGAAAAGCAACGTCTAAAGCATTCTTAAGAATCGCTTTAGCATTTTTCCACGCAGTATGCATACTATTGATATGTGCGACAATATTATCTTGAATAACACTGTATAATGAGGGTCCTTTGGTCATGTCGCTTTTGACCGTATTATGGCCATATACATGGATATATTTGGTAGATGTTACTATAGCTATATATATGTAACTATATCTAAAATAATTGCAGATATATAGAACTTTTATGTCCCTCATTTTAGATCTAAGGTTTTCTAAACCTTTTGAAATGACTCCATCCTTCTTCCTCTCTGCAGTTTTTGGCTGTTGACACTCAGCTTCTCCTGGGCAACAAGAAGCTGGCCCTGAGTCCAGAGGAGTACATCTTTGCTGCCCTCAACCTCTACACTGACATCATCAACATCTTCCTCTACATCCTGGCTATCGTGGGACGCTCCCGTGAATGAGGCCGCACCTCATTCACGGGAAAGAAGAGAAAAAAAAGCAGGGCGACAGAGAGCACCTCCCCATTATTGTGAAATGTCTTTAACATGCCCTTTTATCTCTGACTCCTTTTACTTTTCCCCCATTTGACTCCTAATTTTCCTCATACACTCACTCCTTTTGAAAGAGGTAGTAGGGCTGTGGAGGAGATGCAGCTGGTCATAAAAGGCAGATGAGCGGGACGCTATTTATCAAATTGCCGTTGATGACAGAATGCGATGATCTGTCTTTTCCTCAAGTTAGATATCACTGCTTGCTCCAACTAACTGCTTTCACTAACACAACATAGTGTCTATGTTAGTCCCACCCAACCCCTTCACCACAGTAGAATACTTGTTATCCTGTGAGTGCTCGGCATTAAACAGAGATAAAACAGGGTGGGGAACGAGTGGGGAAGGCGTCTGTAACCTTCAATACTGATGCAAAATGTTTTTGCCTGAAGAGTGGAAATTAGTGCTAGAAATACCTCTTCATTCAATCTGTCTGTTTCCCCAAAAGTATCTCTCCCTTTTCGAACTGCTGGTGTAAAGTAACTGCATGGCAACACTGGAAACACAACATTCCTCTGGTCTGGTTCTCTAACCAGACCAGAGGAATATCTCTAGCTTGCTTTTCACGGCTGTAAATAGTTGCGTGTATTACTGTATGTGATGCCACTCTGCCCCCGCCACTAAAAGGCATTCTGGGGCGATTCATATGGATGTGCTGCTTTTTGGGAAACGTGTGCTCCGATCTCAGAACTTTGCTGACCCATTATAGTCACTTAAAACTTTACAATGGCATAAGAATGAAGATCGGTGTTGGATGTATCCGACAAACATGGACATAGATTAACATTCAGGAAGTAAATTCTCTTACTATCTTTTAAAAAAGAAGGAAAATTCCACTTTCGAAGCTGTTCACTTATCTTTTTTTTCTTTTCTTTACTGTTCTCACAAACTCCCTCTTGTCTGTTCATCAGTGTGAAGTGACATTTTAGTGTTGTATTTATTTTTTTTCTCCTAGCAAATGTGAAATATTGAAGTGCTGGAATTTCTGGCCACTTTTATACCAAGCTAATCCAGGTTTTCAGCGCTTCTGATATTCTAAAACAGCTAATATGAAGTCAATGGACACCGAACTTGTAGGAAATGGGACTTATATCTTTTCTATTTATTAAGCTTGATATAGATGGCAGGGTTGCTTTGAAGTTGCTATAAGTAGTGTCAAGGAAAAATAAAACACTAAAATGTGACTGTGTTTTAGTTTATTGGGAGACCATAGCATTCTGGTTGCATAACATACAAAGTGCAGCAGGCTAAAGGAATCAATATGCACTGGAAGCCAAACGACTCCTACACACAAACACACACAACTTGAATGATATATTTAACATGAAGATTTTTAATTCTGTAACTTCTGTTTTGAATTCTCACCAATTGCATGACTCTTTCCTCCCGTTTGCATGTGCTGATGATGCACACTGTACAGGTATTACAGAGACACTGTTGTTTGACAGCCCTGTTAGACTTTTCTGTTTTTTTAATCTTGTGTTTGTATCTAACTAAATGGTATGTGTGTATATACAACCCCTTAGTGAATTGATGTGTATAGATAAAAGTAAGTTTTGGGCTTTGTAGGTCTGTTTGCATTGTATATTTGCATTAAATCCAAATGGAACCACATTCCTCAACACAGCTATTGGGCTTTCATCAAAGCAGATGCAATGTAAAGGTGGTAACTTTGTGTTGGTGAACAGGAACGTGCACATCAGATAAAGGACATATAACATCCAGAGCTCTTTTGAGGGCTGTGCTTTTGATGGTTATTATTAGAAGACTTAATCAGAGCATCTATGAATTGGAAAAAATATATATTTAGTTGATTCAGAAGTATTGGCACTTTTGCATAAGATGTCAGGTACAAATAACCCATGTCTAAATTAAAGTGTTTATTTCTTATGCTCAGTTGTCAGTTTATTAGGAACACCCAGCTCAAACTAATGCAGTCAAACACAACAGTCCTGGATTAAATCCATGAAGGTCAACCAGTCAACCACGCCACAAACTACAGCCTCCATAACAATCATACAGATGAATAATTGCTTCTTTCACACAGGAGAACTTGTGCAGGACTTTGGTGTTAGACTGCATGAATTAAACCTAAGTGTTCTCTGTTCCTCTTCTTTCTTTTCTCACTCTTAAATAAAGATTCAATCTTCAAAATCCTGTACTAGTCAGGTTTAAAACTTGTTGGATAAGTCTGTACATATCATAAGAAAACTTTAACATAGAAGCTTTAATAGTTTCAACTTATATTAAAAAACTTATATTAAAAGCGTAAGTAAAAGCTCAAAGAACAAGCTGATGATCATTTTCACTCAGAAAAAAACATCCTTCTATATGTTCTACATTAAATTTCCAGCAGTAAAAATGAATCACATACACACTTAGATCCATATCTGTTTATAACGCATTTGGAAGCAATAATGAATTCTCTATAAGCTGCAGTTACAGTTTTTATCTGTAACCAATAACTTTTACCACTTTAAATAAATAAATATTAGTTTCTTATTCTGCTGCTGTTGTGAGTTTGCACGTTAGAAACTGTTGGCGCCAAACGTTACTTCCTCTTGCCGCCTCCCTTCTGCCACAGCTCAGGGAGAAGTAGGAAGTGAAGTTGCTGAGTCAGGTCAGGAAAACAGGTGGATCAACATGAGCACGTTTTCAGGTTAGTTGTCTTAAATTTATCTTGAGCTACAAACCAAAGACTGTGGCTGATTCACATCCATTTAAAATGACATAAAGAAATCTTAGGTGATGCAGTTATCAATAACTCAGCTCTGTAGCATCACCTGCTAAGATGAACTTGACAAAACGATGCTAACAGTGAGACAAAATGTTCATAGTTACTGCTAAAATTTTGCTGTTTAGTAAGTGGCAGTATCTTATCATTTTATTATTTTAAACAATTTATGTTACCTTAGTGGAAAACGTCAGAAGTTTTAGCTAAAACCCAGCTAACGCTAGCTTAGCGTTAGCTGGGTTTCCATCTTAGTTAGCCTGAAGCTAACGCTGGTGTTTGAACTGTAGTTTCCATGTGGTCGCTCAGTCGGTGTGGAGACAAAACCGTAGCTGTACAGAAAAGCTTGTGAGTTAACGTCCGCCCAGCTAACTGTTTACCATGTTAGCTGCAAATTAAGAAAACACGTACAAATTAAGAAAACTAAACTAACAATTTAACGACACGTGTGGCAAAACGTCACAACGCAAGCGAATACAGAACGAAACGACTACGGAAATGTTTCCAGGGGACCCAAAAGAGTGATGAACCTGGTTGTAGTTCAATGCTTTGTAAAGTTATTGAAGTCAGCGGTGATGGAACTTCACAAAGCGTTGAACTATAGACAGTTTCGTGACTTTTTTGGGTCCCCTCGAGACATTTTCGTTGTCGTTTTGCTTTTTGCAGTGCGTTTCTGTATTTGCATGTGTTGTGACTTTTTGCAGCGCATGTGTCATCAAATCAATGTTGTTTTTTCTATTTGCAGTGTGTTGAGCTCTCTCGGCCACAGAAGAAATGGCTCATTAGCTAGTTACAAGTTTTTAAGTACAAGTACTAACAAGTTTTCACTCCTCTGACATTTCTTTGTGTTCCACCATTAGGATTCAACCTTGAGGACATGGTTAATGTTACACCACCGAAAACAGGTAACCCAGTCCCAGCTGAATGAAGTAGGCTACTCATGAAACGTTTTAAACAAGGCTGATCGGTTTTTATGTCCTGCTCTGTCAGGTGAAGAACCACAGGAGCCCAAAGTGGAACAGCTGATGAGCAAACTGAGGCGGCTCCAACAAGGTAGAGTTTCACTGACTTTGGATTCCTTCAATTGTCATTAAATCTGATATTTTAAATGGCAGGCGATTTAGAGAAATGTTAGTGGACATGGAGGGTGGATGTTGCTGCAGAGTCTTTAACGACTTACTGCTGGAGCCTGATAATAAGGCCTGAAAATAATATTACAATAATCAAGTCTGGATGTAACAAAGGCGTGGACTAGTTTTTCTGCATCTTTTTGAGAAAGGACATGTCTGAATTTTGAGATGTTACGCAAGTGAAAGAAGGCGGCCCTCGAAAATTTGTTTTAAGTGAGAATTAAAGGACAAATCGAAGATCACTCCCAAGTTCCTGACTGTTTCATTGGAAGCAAGGGCAATGTCGTCTAGCGCAGCTATATCATTAGATAATGTGGCTCTAAGGTGTTTAGGGCCAAGTATTAGA
This sequence comes from Hippoglossus hippoglossus, assembly GCF_009819705.1. Taxonomy (NCBI): domain Eukaryota; kingdom Metazoa; phylum Chordata; class Actinopteri; order Pleuronectiformes; family Pleuronectidae; genus Hippoglossus; species Hippoglossus hippoglossus. The sequence continues at coordinate 9,705,914 of NC_047161.1, forward strand.
ACCTCTGTTTAATCTCAGTTTAATAAGAGAAAATTGCAGGTCATCCAGGTTTTTACGTCCTTGAGACATGCTTGAAGTTTAGTTAATTGATTAAACTGTTCTGGTTTGATTGACAAGTATAACTGGGTGTCATCCGCATAGCAGTGGAAATTTACCGAGTGTGTCCTGATAATGTTTCCTAGTGGATGCATATACAATGAGAATAAAATTGGGCCGAGCACAGAGCCCTGTGGAACACCGTGGTTAACTTTGGTGCGCACAGATGACTCATCATTAACTTGCACGAACCAGTTGAGGGTATAGGCAGCTCTTGCATTTTGGAGGGACTTCTTATATGCTTTAACACTATTTCTCCAGGCTAGGTGATTTTCAACACGGTTGATGGAGCACCACTTCCTTTCTAGTTGTCTTGACGCCTGTTTTAATTCATGTGTGTTGGAATTAACAAGGGAGCTAATTTACAATGTTTTACACGTTTCTTTTATAGAGACGCTATTGAGTCTAATGTTAATCGTAATGACTTTACAGAGCTATCGACAAGATGGTCAATCTCAGTGGAGCTAGAGTTTTAAAAGAATTCCTTGGTTATATCGACAGATAATACGGGTTTAAATGCAATTGGAATTATGTCCTTAAATTTAGCTACAGCACTATCAGGTAGACATCTAAAGAAAGAGTTTTTCATTAGTGGCATATATTCTGATAATGAGAAATCGAAGGTTATTAAATTATGGTCTGATAGAATCGGATTACGTGGAAGTACTATTAGATGTTAAATTTTGACACCGTATGATAGTACAAGGTCAAGTGTGTGGTTACAACAATGAGTAGGTTGGTGTACACACTGACTGAAACCAATTGAGTCTAGTACTGAAATAAATGCTACGCTAAGGCTATCATTATTATTGTCAACATGAATATTAAAGTCACCGACAATAATAATTTTATGTGTGTATCAACTGTACATGACTGGGGGGAGTAGATTCATTTAGGCTGACATATTCATCGGGATGCAGCCAGGTCTCAGTGAGGGACAATAAATCTATTTTTGGATCTGAGACTAGTTCATTTACTAAAATAGCCTTGGACGATAGTGATCTTATGTTTTAAAGTCCACATTTAAAAGTCTTTTGTTTGTTGAGTTGTTGCAGAGGTTGTGTTAATTTTTTATTAGTTTTTTGTGTAGAATTCTCCCTCTGTTAATGTTTGATTTAACTAACTGCAGCTCTGTGTCCTGGTCCCAAATCTGGGTTGTCATTTTATAGGCTGAGTAATATTCCTAGATAAGAGAGCTGCTCCATCCCAAGCGGGATGAACACCGTCTCTCCTAACAAGACCAGGTTTCCTCCAAAAACGTTGCCAATTGTCTACAAAGCCCACATCGCTTACAGGACACCACCTCGACAGCCAGCAGTTAAAGGACAACATGCGGCTAAACATGTCATCACCTGTCGTGTTAGGAAGAGGTCCACAGGAAACGACAGTGTCCGACATCGTTTTTGCAAAAGCACACATCGACTCAACATTAACTTTAGTGACCTCCGACATACGAAGCCGGGAGTCGTTGCTGCCGACGCGAATTACGATCTTACTGTGTTTACGTTTAGCTTTAGCCAGCAGCTTCAGTTTGGAACCGAGTCGCCAATGACCAGAGTTTGCTTCTCAACTAGCGGAGGCTTGTTAAATATGAGATTTTAACTCAGCCAGATGGGGATGTGGGATTTCTATCTTGTCACTGGTTAGTCTTTGGTGGAGCTGCCTTTTCCGCTTCCGCTACTGAATCGCGTTGATTTATTATTTCCTGAATTACGTGAAAATCTGTGTAAACCGACCACATGAACCACGTGTCGTATATTCTAACGACATAACTCGATCGTACACAGTGAAAACGCGTAAAACACGGAGGTCTGAGCTCGAATGAAGTCTTTGGTAAAATGGACCAATTACAAGGCAGGTCGAGCTTCCGTTATGCTAATGAACACGCACTTTCTTTTACGGTTTAAGCGAAACATCCGCATATTGAAGAAAAACACAATAATCTAACTATCAGGATCTGGGTCTAAAGAAAAACGCGTTTAAGCCCATGTAACCGGTAAATATCCAGCACAACCACTGAGAGTTGAACCGTGAGTGAGGTCGCCACACGTACAGATCATAGAGGAACAAGCGCCGTTCAACCAGTATCTTCAGTGAGGTACATCCTTACCTGTTACTCTCTAAGGAGAGTATCAGATCATGATGAGTGGAGAACCATGAGATATGATTAATATCTCCGTCTTGTAGGGAACTGCAACACCCTACAAGATCCATTCTGATCCTTTTTTACAATGTCTAAAAATAAAAAAATAACTTATCAACTCATCAAAATACTACTCTGATGCATTTCACTTCACTCAAACTATTTACACCACTTTTAACTGAAAACAACTTTTTTCCTGCACATCACAATATTTCTTTACATTTATGTACAAACCACAACATTGTACATACTCAGCATTTATTTATTTATTTTTCTTCTATTGCCTCTTTTATATTTGTATTCTCTTGCCTTCCTCATTCTGACCTGCCTGCTGCTGTAACAGCTGAATTTCCCCGGTGTTGGGATCAATAAAGTTTGATCTTATCTTATCTTAACTCAACAATGTCAAATTATGTGACACTGAAAACTAAACAAGTTCTCATTACAACAATATAAATCTAACTCTAATAAGAGTCGGCATGTTTCATTTGCATTGTGTTTTGTTCAAGGTAAACGAGCCCTGGAAGAAGAACTCAAGGAGTTGAAATCAGTCTGTGACTCTTTGCAGAAAGAACTGGCTACTTGTAAGATACACAATCACCACTTATCCTTTGGTTTGAGCCACATGAATTGTGCCCACTGGTTGTATTTGTTGCTGAGATGTTAAAAAGTAGACACATCAACCCTTTACACAATTTGTTTGGTGCCATGTATGATGGCATTTGGTCGTTTTTGCAGTGCAAACTGAAGCTTACCAACTGGAGGGGATCCATAAAGAAAATGAAGGTACGGGTTACGAACTGCTTGTGTGTAGTTGAGTCCTGACAGTTCAGTAAGTATTCAGAAGTCATACCTTTAGTTAAGGTTTAAGTTGAGTATGAAAACAAGTTGTTCATCTCTTGGTAGATGCACCAACAATAGATGTATGAGCACATTTATCACTAATGTTTTCTTCAGAGTTGTGCAGGAAGCTGCAGTTCCAGTGTGAGGAGTCTGAGCAGGACTCTGCCAGGTGAGCTCCGCAGCAGCCAGATTTAGATGATTATTTCATGTCTGAAGAGTTTGGTTCAGTGTTCTGCTGAAGTCTGAACATGATCCTTCCTCACTTTCCCTTCTCCATGTTTTTAGGCCTTAAATGTGTGTTTATGGTGTATAACACTAGATGGCAGTAACGAGTCAGGGCAGCATCCTGAAGATTTGTTTTTCTTCGTTATGTCAGACGTTTCCTGAAGAAATATTAATATATTCTGACTTATTGAAAAAAAACAGTCCTGTTATTGGGTGTGTCAGCTTTTAGATTTTTATTTCCTTGAATAATTGTTCTGTTTATCACAACCTTTTGAATCTTTTGCTAAAGTATCTACTCATAATGTTGAAGCTTGATATTGAGCAACTGAAATAAGAAACGTTTTTATTCAGTGGCATATCCACAATCCAAGCTGGATATTAAAAATAATATATGTATATGTGTGTCTGTAATCACTAAACAACACATTAAAGTTGTTGAGATGATCATAGTTCAAAATAAAACCCCTTTGCCAATTGTAGTGTACACATTGTATTTATATATTGCATTGGGTGATTAATCGTGTGTGTTTTGCAGACAGTTAAATCAGAACAAGAAAAGTGAGGAACTGCTGGAACAGTACAGATGTGAAATCCAGGAATTCAAACTTAAACTCCGGAAGCAGCGGTAATTTAATGGCTGGTGCAGCTAATTGTTTTATTTTGAAAAAGACCCATTGAAGACTTATTCATTGAATATGGGATGTTTATACCTCTTTTTTTTCACGGCAGGATGAAGTTTGAGAAGCAACTTCATCAGCTGATAGAGCAGCATAAGAATCTGCACTCCATCTTTGTAAGTTTTGGTAAAATGAGTAGTGCCTTCCCCCTTATAATACCTCAAATAAAACAATGAAAATGTGACTTGTTAATTTCTGTTCTCCTTCAAATTGTAATATAGTCTCCAGAAAGGCTCCCAGATGAAATACAGAGTATCGAGAGCACAAAAAGTCAACTGACATCAGCTGGTAAGTTCCCACTCAATATCCCTGCACATTCTTCTGTAAGTGAACATGCAATCAAACATTTCCTTTTGAACATGACTATAGTATTTTCCATGTCCAGTCTGTTTGATGTGGTCTTGTTCTGTGACTCTTGTAGAGCAGCTGAAGTTGGCTCAGCTGTTCCACCTCGACGAGGAGCTCGAGGATGTCAGGAAACAGAAGCAGTTGGGAGCAACAGCTGCAGAGACTGTGGAGCAGTAAAACTACATGTGCACTGATGCATTTAGTGAATCAGAGGGAATGGTGACTTGTTTTATCCCCACCGAAAACTCTAGGATTTATACCACTGACCTCAAATTAACATGTTTGCCTACTGAACTCTATTCATTCCTGTGTCATTAGCTATTTTTATCAGAGTAGTGACTGGTTTTATATTCACAGTTCTGTAAAGCATGTGCTTGTTTTTAGATCCAGTTTGTTGTTGGAATATATGAGAATTTCATGTGTTAATGAAATTTATTACGTGAAATATTACATTCTGTGACCAGTGAGTAGATTTTTCAGATAGATAGATGCCAGTAGTTGTATCTTGGTTGCTACAATGTTCATTTTACTCTTAATATTCTGTATTGATATAATATACAGGTGTTCATATATATATAAAAATGTTTGTTTTTTATGTGTTGAGGCATTTTTGTTAAAATTGTCTTATTTTATGTATCTTAAAAAACAACAACAGTAAAGCCATTCAATACAACACACTTGCCTACTGTGCACGTGTGTACACAGCCACATTCAATTTCAGTTTAGACAGATTTAAAAAGATTTAATAAAACACTTTTTGCAGTATTTCAAATACAATGTAATACTCTCTGAGGTTTTAAAAACACATTTACCCTGTACAATTGATTTCCCTTAATGAATTACTTTTTACAGCCAAGACCACATGCTTACAGTTCAAAACTGACATAAGGCACATGGATAGTTACAGCAATGGTGATCTTAATCAAGTTTGTTATTCATAATATCCACAAGCTCTTTTTATATAAATACTGCATGTACAATATAATCCTGCATGGAAAATAGTGTAACCCCTGAAGTGTTAATATAGAAATAGATAACGCCGCAACACGGTTCGATGAGCTGTTGGGCAGCCTGGGAACTGCACCATAGTAAAAGTAAATCTTTGGTTTAACAGTGTGACCAACAAAGGAGTTAAAAGTCCTGTGCAGGGCGTAGTTCTCAGAAGCTGAATGTTTTATATAAGGAGGCATGGCCCTGTTCCAATATGCAAATGTACCTGGCCTTTTATTCTTCCTTTCCTAAGAGATGATGACTAACTCTAAAGTCCAGCAAAGAAAGATAAACAGGCACAGTATTGAAAAATGTAAAAATGGTCTATTTTTTTTTTTTACACAGATTCATGTCACAGGTAAGTACTCAATATTTTTATTTACATTCCAGGAGACAAAGACTGGTACACAAACGTTATTTTAACCCCCCCTCCCTCGATGCAAGCTGAGGCTCCCTCTCTAAATGGTTACTTGACACTTTGGACCCTGAGAAGTGGGCCCACGCCTTAATAGAAAGGTACATAACGCTCTCTTGAGAGGATAAGGTTCATCAGAGGCTTTCAATCAAAACGACTACTGCTGCTGCTGCCTCAGCATTAGATTTACACATTAGAAAACACATTTTCTCAATTTCTGATTTGGTCTCACACTTTATAATTTCACGTACTTGCCCTTAAATGTTCACCCTTCATCGACTCTTATTCAATTTGTCTTCAATCCCTCTTCTTGACTTTCTTGGCTGGGTTAATAATGGTAATGCCCCCGGTGGGTTATTGGCACATGGTGAATCCACTCTCTCACATTCAGGTTCAAACAAGTCCCAGTTACACTTACACACACAGAAACGCACAACACTGGTACCACACTTGTGCAGTGATTTGCTGATGTTTTTTGACTGACGTGTATCTATTTTCTTTTCCAGGGTACAATATGTACTATCTTTCCCTCACCCTGACTCCCTCTGTCACGTTCATACAAGCTCAGTTACAAGTAAAATGCCCAACCTTTTTTCTGGTAGATGCAACATCAGCCCGTGCAGTCAGTTTGAAAGTGGAGTGGCTCGTCTCTCTCTCCCACCATATAAGGTTGAAGTAGTACCAAGTCTTGGCAAATGGGCACATTCCAAACTCAATGACTTTAGTTTGTTTTCAGCATTTTTGTACATACGTGTAGTCTTTTCAAGTTTTATTACTCAGTGTGAAAATCCAGGAAAGGCTGCAGTGTTGAGCCACAGAGGTACTTTGATAGTGTCGCTGGCACAAATGGACAATGGGTCTTTTTGATCATCGTGCATAAATAGTTTCCATTTAAAAGGGCAGCTCCTCCATCTTTCGTTAACCCAGGTTATTCCCCATCTGTTAACAGAACAACAGGTATAACAGTAAATGACACAGAGAATGAACCAACGTTTGTCTCTCTTTACCCTCCACCTCCTCCTCGGTATCGACATTATTGTCGGTCTTCAGAGGAAACTCTGCTCAGGTTAGTGACACTTTAACCAATATACAATGCTCAATTTAAAGTGATGTACTAATCTATAAAAATGATATATGCATATATAAAACAATGAACATTAGCTCGTCCATCAAAATTTATTTTCACAGCTTATAACCCGACACTGTGTCAAATATTCATCGGCCATTACTTGGGAATAAAAACTATTTTCTAACTATACAAAAAACATATTAAAAAACATGATGGGCTTTCCCAAAACACATGATTTCTTATGCACATTTCAAAGTCGGATTTCTCTTTGCAAACTAGCTTAAATTCTGAATTCAAAGGCAAAATTTATATGCATAACTAAATATGATTTTAAACATATATGGCTCATAAGTAGCAAAGACATTGTTCTCACATTTTACTCTAATTGCACCAGATACTATACTGCTGTAGTAGATTATTGTAGTAAAACAGAATTTTGTCTGTATTTTGAATATGTGGCTTTTTTGTAACATAATTCAGTCGAAACCCACAATCCGACTACTACATTTACTACTTTTCATAACACTTAACGTATTTGTCATATTTCTTTCTACACTATCCCTCCACACAACAAACATCATCCTTGCAGTGATAGACTACCTCAAAGCGGCTGTAGACCTTCTTCTCCTTCCTCATACTCTCTATCCTCTTCAGCAATCCCTCCCGCTCCTGGACGTTACCCGCCGGCCGCAGAAATCGATTCCTTTTTGCGTTCTCCAGCGCCTTCTCCGCGGCATTTTTATCTCTGTCTGCTTGCGCTTCCTCCCGCTCTTGACGGTTTTTCTGGCTGTTGGCCGAGATCTGCTCCAGAATGACTTTGGTGTCGTCTCGCAGGTTGCTATTGAACAAAACAGAGCTGCCCGGGGCCTGGTACCGGGACGAGCCTGACGTCCCCGTCAATGTCTTGTGATTTGCTGTAGTTTGGTCGGTAGTGGTAGATGCTGTGCCATGAGCTGATGAACTCTGCTTTGTGCTTGAATCTTCAGTGACCTCTTTGACTATGCTCATGCCCTTATCATCTCCTGAAGATTTCTTCTCTTTTTCCTTCGGCCCAAGGAAACCTTTTAGCCTCTGTGTCTGCTTCTTGAGGAAGTCGAGTGTTTTACCCTCACCCTTTCCCTCACCAAGTGTATTGATGGATGTATTCGATCCCATAACTTTATGGAGACCGTCCTTGGAATCACCATATGTTAGAGTTGAAGAGCTATGAGAGCGGGTCTTTTTGAATTCACTCTTCTCTGCATCTGTGGCGTCTGTGGTCAGAACATCCTCACCACTGGAGATGCGACGATGGCTCAGTCCTTTGAATTTCAGCTGATCCCTTTTGAAGAGCTTCGGTGAAGGAAGAGGCTTTAGTGACTTGAATATATCCTTCTTCAGACCCTCTGAGCCGTTCTCCTCTTTCTGGGTCTGAGATGTCTCTGAAGTCGTCACGCGGACAAAAGGCTTGGGACAGATTATAGAAGGTTTTAAGGAACTAATTGAGGGTCTGCAAGTCAGCTCTGCTAGCTTTGAGGAGATGTCTGGCTTCTTTGGTTCAGGTTCTGCTGAGCTGATGGAGACAGTTGAGATTTTCATAGTTGTAGTTGTTATCGGAGGTTTTTCAGAGAGGTCTGGCTTCTTTTCAGCTGGCTCTGGGGCTATTAGTGCTGATTCTGTATCCATCTTTGGAGCTTTTCTTCTGGCAGCCAATTCTTTGAAATACTGTAGTCGACTGGCCGGGTCATTAACGTTCAGAGATGATGATGTTGTGACTTCAGATCTTTCATTGGTTGTGGTTGTCTTTACATCCTTGTTAGGTTTCTGAAGTTCCTCTTTTGCTTTAATCTCAGCTTTCAATCGCATCTCCTTCTCCTCTTCCTTCTTCTTTTCTTCTTTCTCTTTCTCCCTCTCCTGATCTTTTTCCTCAACCATCTTTCTCCATTCAAAAGGCTCACGAGTCAATGACCTTCTCTTTTCAAGGATCTGGGCCACAATCGAGGAGGTGCGCACTTTGTCTAACTCCTCATCTTCCTCTGTGGCTGGTTTTAATCCCAGGGTACCACTGTGCATCTCAGCTTTGGAAGATGAGAAAATTAGCGAAGAACGGAGACGAGAGCTACGTTGAAGCAGTGGATTGACACGTGAACGAAACGAATCGTGTTTGGACAGGAAGAGATCTGGAGGCTCTTTCACCTCAACATCCACACCCACCTCCCTTGCCCTCTGTGGATCTCTCTCCACCTCCAGTGCATATGGCTTCAAGTCACTGACTGAGGGGTTCGGATCCTTGGTTGTTGTTGAGTCTTTGTTGCTGCTCTCAGGTAATTTGGGCTTTCCAAAGCGTGGTCTCAGGATGTCTGGTCTTGGCTTAGAAGGAATGGTAGGTGGCTCCTTTATTCCAAAGCGAGGACCTGAATTTTCCGCAGCAGCGGTGGGCTGCTGATCTTCAAATGCATCAGGCCCCAGTGGTTGAGGCAGGCCTTCTTCTCCTCCGTCCTCATACGCACTAAGATAGGAGTGGATTCTCCAACTCCTTAGGCCATGCCTAACACTTGGATCTTCATCCTGCTCTTGATCAGATTGTTTGAAAAACTGTTTCTTTTCTGGTGGGTGGGGCTGTGTAGGTGAGCTCTGGCAGGCATAAGCCTGACCTATTGTTGGCCTCTTATGGGCAGAGCCTCCTCCATATCTTCCAGCTACTGGAGGCCTCTGGTGACCCTCAGATCCTTTCAAGTCCTCAGATGAAAAGTAGTCATAGTTTCCCGGTGGAGGCTCCTGATCTGAGCGATAGCTTGAGTTTGAATACTGGTCAATGGAGAGGTTTGAAGGACGCCTTAGGAGTCTGTCGTAATTTCCGTGGCCAGAATCTGGCCCAGGCCCTTCACTGTAGAAATGGCTACTTTGGGTATGCTCCCTGTAAAGAAATGACAGTTATGGTTATTTGTATGATTATGAATTGTGCTCACATAAGAGAACGACTGTGAATTGATCAGATACAAAACAGTTTAGGTATTAAAGTGCGACTACCTGTGAAAGTCTGTCTCATCCAGATTATTCATGACCCTGCTCTTCATGTATTGCCTTGAAGATGTGTAGCTTTCCTGGGTTCCCTCTGCATAGCTGTGCCTCTTGAAGCCAGTGGCACTCACCTCCATCTGCTTGGAAACTATGGATCTTCCCTGCTCCAGGTAGGACTGCTGCATACGAAACTGTTGCTGAGAATACTTCCCAATTGTAATTCCTGCACCAGGTTCAACGGTATGACGAAATGGGTCGTTCCTCCGGAAGGGAAGTGCAAGGTTCCGATCAGATTCTCCATAGGGGAATGCAGAAGAAAGCTCAGGCTGCCTACGAAAACCTATTGGGTTACGCAAAGACTGGGTCCTCTTCAAACCAAACTGGCTGCCAAGGTAACTGCTGGTGTCAGGTTTAGTAAGTGCTCCATTCGACGGGTCAATGACTAGAGGCTCTGACTGAGCAAAGAGGATGCGGAACTCTTCATCAAAGGTGGAAACCAGCTCCCCAAGGAAGAGGTGGGCAATGCAGCGGTGGATCTTCTCATAGGACCACATGAAACTGACAGAGAAGAAGTTGTGTTTACAGATTGAAGCGCATGGTAGTCTTGGCAATTGAGTAGACTCATTGTTAGCGCAATTAACCGACTCACCTGTAGTTCCCACAGATTACAGCCCCACAGTCTACCAACAGGAAACGATCTTTCACTTGTCCCTTGAATGATTTGCCCGTCCGGGAGTAATAGGTTGTTCCTGCCACAATCCTGACACGCATCATCTATAAAACCCCAAAAATCATGCGTACAAGCCTTAGTAAAAATGATGTGTTCCAAGTTAGTAAAAATAACAATAAATGCCACAGGATTGCCAGGTATTTGTAAAATCTTTTGACAAATTGTTACGTGAAGCCAAACTCACAGGTATTAAGTCCAGGTTGACTTTGCAGTTGATGACCATAGACACAAAGTGATGGGCTTCCTGCTCATCCAGCAGAATGTAAACAGGAACGTGGCGAGCTGCTGCGTCCAAGAGGTCAGCAAAAATGTCAATGTCAGTAAAGATGTCCATCACCACGGCAATAACCTGAAACAGAAGAGCAAACAAACTAGTCAAGGTTTGTTCAGTATAATATGGTCTTTTGTATTCTGGCTATACATTTACACAATATAGTATAAACAGGTTTACAACATATTGTACAAGGGTTAGAAAAAATTTAGTTTAGCCCTTTATAATCAATGAATAACACCTCGCAGAAAAACACAGTATCAGTCATACGTTTTTTACAACACCCCAATTCTTCCAGTTTTTATTGGCTTTTCAGCAGTTTAAGTCCAGTGAATAATGGTACAAAGGTAAGCTGTTAACTGCGATATAAAAAAAGGTTAAGATCAACAACTGAAACATCATGTCGATTTAATAGAAGTTGGGCCTTTTTCAGGGATTAACAAATTGGTTGCCTTGAAAGTTAATGCAAACAATTCCTACAGGTGTTCCAACATATGTTATTGACTAACAACCCCACTGTACTAAGGCAGTGTGGGACAAAACCATGTTACTACACCCTCTGGTGCATTATCCGAACAATCCTGTAGGATGTAGTGTTGTGAGGACAAAGACGAGACACAAAGGAAGACAGACTGGTTTTTCAGACTGGTCGGTCAGGGCTTCAGCCTGCAGCGACACAATGACCCCGAACATTAGAAGAGAAGAACGACATGGTGACTTCAAAAGGTCCCAGCAGCCTCATTAAGCTGGTTTGGGATCAGCTGGACAGAAAGTGAAAGCAAAGCAACCTACAAGTGTAAGATATTAGTGGGAACTTGTACAAAAGTATCAATTTCCATTGTAGGAAGAATGATACAAGTGTGTCTGGCGGCTGAATGAGTCAGAAATACAGATTAGATGTAGGATTTAAGATTGCCCTTATTCCTCGTCTTTAAAGGTATTATTTATTTATTCTTTGTTTTAATTTCAGAGAGAAGTTAGACTCTGTACATTTTGGCAATAAAAGAAAATGATTTACAAACTTAAACAAAATACTTTTACAATTAATAACTTACATTTGAAAACACAATTCATTCACCAATTGAGTTTTTTTTTTTTCAGTGAACTGGAAAAATGTAGGCAATCTAAAACAAAATTTGCATTTAACTGTGCAAAGAGCATCAGCAAGACAATCTGTTCGAAATGTATATACCAAACCTGGGCTAGTAGGATTAATGACTCCTGTCTCTAAGAACCTTTGTCCTTTGTGTATATTTTGAAACACTTCACTTTGTGCATGTAAGTGACACCCTCGTAAATTCTGTCCAAAGTAAAAGCGTCAGACCTAAAATCCAGACACAGACAGACATGGAGGGAGGACAGCATCATGACCCACCACACCGACAGGTTTGACTGCTCGTGACATTTGGCATACATTGTGGGTTAATTGTATTTTTATTTTAGCCAAAGGCCAACCACTTAGAAAAATCATCTGAAAGGGAGTGGTGGCAGTGGCAGATAAAAAGTAAGATTAAACAAACAAAAGCAGCTTTCAGACATGCACTGAACTGCGCAGTTCCTCTGTATTTTCTCCGGAGGGGGTGCATGTGTCAACGCAACATTTTCGAGTGAGACGCTCCACAGTCTCTGAAATCCAGGAGAAGTCGTTGTGAGAACACAGCAGGGGATCCCCCGCTGTGTTCTCCGAGTTAAAACCTGATGTGTACAGTACATACTGATAAGACAGAGAAAGAGGATGGCGTGTTGATTTACTATGTTGTGTGTTTCCCACCCATCCGCGTAGATCAGACATTAGAAGAAGTGTACACACCCCTACACATTAAAACAGACAGTATGAAGCATGTCTAAATTTGGGCGCATTAAATGAATTTGTATTTATTTAAGTTCACTACTTTGATCTCGACTTCAGATGCCATCTTTTGATCAGGAATACCTGTTGAAAGCAAACTGGTTATGCAAGTCTGTCGTCTCAAACGTACCCCTCCCTTTTACTCACTTGACGTGCATTCTTGATGAGTCTCCTGGCATGCTCCTTGATGCTTGGCATGTCTGGGTCGGAGGGGTTGACCAGAGTCGTGACCTCTGTGGGCCCAACAAAGCTGGGCTGAGGCCAGCCCAGGTCCAGCCCCGGGGCAGCCAGGTCGGACTGCATGGGCCAGTAGGTGTCGGAGGAGCCATCGGGCTCAAGAGGTCCCTCATGGTATGTCAGCTCTGGTAAGCTGGAGCTCTGACTGGGCACCTGGATTGTGGACTTGATGAATTCAATTTCTGGCTGCGCCAAGAAACTGACCACTTCTGCTGCCTGGAGGAACTCATAGTACCCCTGGTGTGACAGGAGACACATCCAAATTGATCACGTCATAAATTCTAACATGGCATTTCATTTAAAACTATCATACACAAATAAAAGGCACAATTTGGAAACTGCAGTCTTACCTGTATATCGTTTTCTATTAGGGCATCGATAGCTAGGCGGTACTCCTCGCGGTAGTGGGGGGGCAGGAAGTTCGGATCAAGGGGGTTGTCGCCTATGGAGGAACACTGAGATCGGTGCGTCATGGTTGAAAATTTACCCAAGGGGGGGATTCAGATGAGGTGAGGTTAGGGAAGAGGAATTTGAACCTGTGCAAAAAATACAGAAAACAGGAAAAGGTAAATGCACAAGGAATTTACCCCAACAGCTGCACAGCCCGTTTTTGTGGTTTAGAGAAATATCATATAGTATTCTCGAATGTCAAAGCTACAACAATAAAATATTTCCATGTTCAAGTCATATTGCTTTAGTCGCTGCAAATACTCTGAACTCCTCTGTCTATGATATTCAACAAAATACACTCATATTTCAACTAAATTTCTTTCAGGCAATGAGAGGAAGAAAACTATTTGTGTGTAAGGATACACAAGCAGACAGGTTACCGCTGACCTCCTACACCAAGTGTCAATTGTCTCTGAGTCAAAGCCTGTGTAGTCAGTTTAACGAATACTCCTTTCAAATTAGCACACACACCTTTACCAGTAAACAACACCACATGATTACACTCCAGCAGTGTCATGTCTGTTTTCTGTATTCTACTGTGAGGCTGGTGGTTTGGCATTAATACCACGTGAATACATCATAGAAATTGTATGCATCAAAAATAACTTCACAACATGTGTTTGACTTGATGACATCGGACAATAATAAAGAACAATACAAAATATCTGAGCTTATTGCGCAATGCATGGCATCTTATATTTTATTTTATTTTATAGTTAGACTGTGATTCAAAGTTAAATTGACTTACTTCTCATTCACGGCCTCAGTTTAATTTGATGTTGTTTGACATGACATTAAAACTTTAATCAGCAATAAAATATCCTGTGAGAGCGATTAACTGAAATTCAATCTGGCTTTTTGAGAAAACCACATTAAATATAAGAGTGGAAGAAATAAACAACAGGACATGGAACGTACATGTGGGAGGAAGAGAAAGAAGAATTTCAAGTTAAAGAAAAGGGACACATGAAGAGAGAGGAGGGAACGGCACGAAGAGCTGTAAAGACAGGTTCTCTCATATCTTCGATCAGAGAACTCGTCTGGTGCGTCATGCTTCAAGCTGCTGCTCAGGCCCTTATCCCCCAAAAACATATTATGGCCAGTCAGTTATGGCCAAAAAATTGACTGAGGAGAGAACGATGAGTTTGTTATTAGTTATGTCATCATCACTTGAACGTTGGAACACTGTTGCGTAAGAATTTATGAATGTGTGATTGTTTGGGTGGATTAGTGAGCAGGGGGAGTTAAGGATTCACTCAGCAGATCGTCAGAGCTGAGGGACGACTTCTCCAGTGATGCACGTGAAATATCATGGAAGGAGGTTTTAAACTCATGTGATACATCACCAACAGTAAAACAAAGTCCCGGTTAGAAAAACAGGTCCGAGCTCCAGAGAAAACTATGTCTCGCCCCTTTTTTGTAACAGCCAATCGCTTGTTGAACAGAGAAACATTGCAAGTCGGCCGTGTTGTTTTCCTGATGCAAGCGAGCGGTTGAAGTTGGTAACAGTTTTAACAATTGGGGGCAGTGGGAGGAAGAGGAGGAGAACAAAGAAAAGTGAGATGCATCAACTGTATTTAAAAAAAAACATTGGACATTAAATTTTGCATTTTCTCATTGGCTCTGGATTAGTTCGTAAAAGAGGTTGGTGTTGTGAAACCTTGCACCTGCCTAGTGGAAGTGTAACTAGTGGAGAAAAGAGCGTTTTAAGCCTCATGTTGATGCAAACTTATCAAACTTTGAAAGCAATTTTCTATACATGTAGGTTTGTTTGGTGTTGGTGGCCTGGATATGGGGGCCTGACCTTGTTATCCTGAACATAACAGTAAAGATGGCTGCTCAGTGGTGAAACCGACCTATAAGCACCAAGGTGTTGTGCACCATCAACTGAGCCAACCAGGACAACCCCTCATTGATATTTCATGTGGTCCTGACAGCTGCACAGTGGTTGGATCATCTGAGGGGTTAACACACCAAACTGGACGTGTTCAGTACTGCTGGTTAAGATACTTGTTGAGGAATGTCTCAGGAATTGTGGTTGACTGACGGCATAATTAGGGTGTGTGTGTGTGTGTGTGTGTGTGTGTCTGTGTGTGTGTGTGTGTGACCTTGGGTCTGAGTGGGAAGGTGAGTAGGAGTTTTTTAAGGTGTTACGTACTTTTAAAAGTGTGTGTGTATGTTTTTGTAAACTTCCACACACTCTTTGGTAATCTGAAAAGGGCCCAAGTCCCGACCTGCAATCACTAGGACAACCCGGTTTAGTCAGAGGTCTTGTGAGTCACCCAGCAGCCCGGCCTGGCCTGGGGACACTGCTCTGTGGTGATTCATCTGCTGGCTAAAATGGCTGACATCCTGTTTTCCTTATTCATTTCTAGCCATCATAATTAGCTCTTTGCGGTGTGCTGTTCCGCTTTCCACTGTTTCATGGTGGATGTGACGGCACGCTGGCCACGCATGCAGGGAATCATTTGACTCACGCCAAGTTTCTACGAGTCACGAGCACTTGCGTTCTTTATTTTAAAGTAATCAAACCGCCTGGGGACTCATCTGTACAGAATCACATACCTGCGATGTCATAAACTGAGAGATGTGCACCTGCCTGTCAAAAGCAGCTAGAAACCCCTGCGAGTGCGTTCATGAAGCGGTTAGTAAGGCCGCTATTGTCTTTCAGTTAGGAAATAGGAAAGCTCACAGGAAGTCAGGGACCAGTGCAAATCAGCCCTGTGGGTGAATATGAGACATCAAGAGCACAGCAGCAATAAGCAGAGCCCAGGGGTGTCTTATTCACCCGGCCGACCTGTAGGTCAGAGCAGGATGAAGGAGAACAGCACAACGCAAGAGGCCCGGCAGACTCCCTGTATCTCACCTGGCCGACAGGTAGGATATTCAAACAAATATGTCTGCTTTGTTTGTTGTTATAGCAACTGAATCAAACTGAAGAAAGTGTCACATCACGGTGGGGATCTTCCTCTCGCTCTCTCTACCTTCCGCCTGTAGTTATGAAACTTACTGTTGCCCGCACAAGGACGAGCCCATAAACACTAAACCGCATTGAAACACTAAACCGCCACAGGACAGGTGGGCGGCAAACCAACTGCATATACTGGTGCCTGAAAAATCCAATATTCAGATGCAGCCAAGGTTTGCTCACCGAGCGTGTTAACGGCTCATTCCCAGCATTCCTGCAAAAACTCAGACATGAGGAGGGGTGAGGGAGGAGAAGTTTAATGTCTTGACATGTGAATCGAGAGAATTAAGCCTGAGGAGGCGCAAACTTTTCAAAAAACAGTTTTCACCAATCTCTCTGCGTCACACACCTATCTGAACACACCTCACTAAACAAACACTTAGATTGATCCGGCATTCCCCTTAAGTCGATTCGTTTTGTGTGATAATTCGGTGTAAAAATACCTGAGAACAGGTTTGGAAGGAAGAGCCAGTTGTGGCCTGATGCTCCTGTCACGACCTTTCAGTGCCACGTTTTGTCAGATGAACACACACACAAACATGAGATAAGAGCAAACAGAGCAGCGAGCGAAGCTTGTGTATCATCTCCCATCAGTGAATGCCGCACAAAAGACAGCTCAAGGTCAGGCGAATGCGTTCTGCATGTGTGAAAACACACGTTGGAGTGTATCCTCCCTTTTTTCTAACCAGCAGCAGTGCAAGAAAAACAGGTCCACTGACGTCCTCGTAACTTTTTCCAAATGCCTAAATTCTGCGGTCAGCTCGAGCAGAAAGGAAAGCAGAATTGTTTTCACATTGCTTTCCATTCACTATTGTTTGCACGATTCTAAAGAAGATGCTGACCCCTTAATGAACGGGCTGCAGCCTTGGCCATATGGATAGTGTGACAGGGTGAAATCTGTAATAAGAAGCGCACATGCACCACAAGAAAGAGCTGGCACGAAAAACTTTTCCCTCCAAATTATAAACACATGTTGGTCTATTCCATCTCAGTGACTCACTGAACGAAGTTAGGCACAGCTTTTAAAAAGTTAAATCAGTTTGATCTTTTTTGCTTGTAAAGTTATAGTCAGAGCCTATAGGGCGACAGCAGCTTCTTCTTCTTCTCCTCCTTGTTCAACATAGTGTGATCAGTAGGCCAGGGATGGATATTATCTCACCATTTATCCTCAGGTTGGCCTAATGACAGTGGCGCACAAAGCATTGTGCAACCGAGCCACTGCACACGCTTGTAAAAATGTCCCTGCCTTTTCAAGCACAACTCATCACCCACGGCTCCCCTGCAGCACAACACAGACAAAGCCCTCCTCAGTCTCAAACCATGTTATTTCTCAAAGTGGCAGTTTCCCCCCACCCCCCCCCTCTCTCTCTCTCTTCAGTGTCTTCAGAGCACTGTGGAAAGTGGGCAGCACAGCTTGTCGGAGCCAGCCAACATGGAGCCTTCTGTGTGTTTAAGTCTGTTTCAACAATGCTGATCAGGGTTTTTTCCTCCACAGCAGCTACCTGGATGACTTAATCCTCCGAAAACAACAGGCTGCCTGTGAGGAAAGTCACCTGCTCACCACTCACATTACTGGAGTGACAGATAGAAAAAAAAGAATAGAACAGACATGACAAGACAGTTGGAAGAGGATCAAATACAGTGGAATAGCAGAGAGCAGGACACAGTTTTAGCAGGGACTAAAAGAAGACAGGACACAATAGAATAGCATAGGAGAATAGTCTGAATGGATAGAATGAAACCGTCTACATGTATGGAATAGAATAGAATAGAATAGAATAGAACAGATCAGAACAGAACAGAACAGAACAGAAAAGAATAGAATAGTGTTTGTTTGAATAGGACAGGAGGATAGTCTGCATGTATGGAGTAAAATAGAATATAATAGAACAGAACAAAACAAAACAAAACAGAACTGAATAGAATAGAATAGAATCGTGTTTGTTTGAATAGATCAGGACAGGAGGTTAGTCTACTGTGTATAGAATAGAATCGTGTTTGTTTGAATATGACAGGAGACTAGTCTACATGTATAGAATATAATTGAACACAACTAGAATAGAATATAATAAAACAGTATAGAGAGGAATAGATAGTGATAGAACGTCTTTATCCCAGGTTGCACACTTCCTCTTTACTTCCACTTCGTACCTCCTGGAACTTCGCTGCAGAACTCGTCCCCTCTTTGTGTTTGTGCCTTGAGAAGCTCGGCGTCGCCTTCTCTGGTGAAACTGCCGGTGCGCGTCTCTTTCCCTCCGTCGCCTGCGTCCGTGCGTCACATTCCTCGGATCGGGGTCGGATCTCCCGCCCTGACCCCCCCGACGTGTGTGCAGCCTTCCACCGGCACCAGGGTCTCCTGAGCTCCAGGCTCGGGGCTGAGCGCTTCACTCGGCGGTGTGGGAACCTCCGGGAGCCGCCGCCACTAAAGGGACGGAGCTGAAAGAGGAAGAAGAGGGCGCAGGCTCCTGTCTGTGAAGGCAGGGCTTTCCCACCGGTGAGACTCCTCCCAAGCATCACTGGAAACAACGAACCCATTGGAAGTTCACTCCCAGTGGCATATTTCAAATGTGCTGGCCTTTATGTCATGGCTGCTGCTCGGTGTTTCCTCCAGCAGGAGTTGGAGGAGACCTCTGTCTTTTGGATGGGACAGTTTGGGCTCTGAGCCAACTTTGTTCCAGTAAATCAGAGGTTTTCACCCCGACCCACTGACTCTTTACACTGTTTTGTCCCAGCACCTTTTGTCCTGGTTGTGCAAAGAGGTCGTATGTTCACTGCTGTCAGTTTGTTGGGTCATTTGTCGGCAGGATTACGTAAAAACTGGCTCAACCAATATCCACCAACAAGATTGCCAACTTGGTAAATTTACAGTTTATATTTTTTTCCTTTTTGCAAGTTTCGTTGTTTACTCACATCGGATTCTCCCGACTTTCTGCAGACTTTATACTAGGGGGCCAGGTGGGGAAAGTCCGCAGATGATCCGGAGGCTCTCAATTGGACATTTGCGTTCTCACATTTTCCCGGAGAAAGTGCGGAGAATCTCCGGAGTTCAGTGCATGTCTGAAAGCAGCTTCAGGGCTACTATGCGCTTTTACTATCACGCACATTCATTTATTGTCTGCATAATCTTAAGGAGCAATTTGAGATTGGTTATCTAGCCTAATGACACTTTGGAATGCAGGCTGCAGGAGCCGGAGATTGAACCACGAACCTTCATGGTTTGTGGATGATCTGCTCTATCTCGTGAGGCGCAGCCGCCCCCAAAAGTTGGGGCCTGGGCCAAGGAAGAGCCCGCTACAATTTGTTGTGGTTGTGGATTACAGATTAAATTGAATTGACAAATACTTCATTTATGTTATCAGACCACTTCTTTTGTTCTTCTATATTTCTACTATAAGAAGTAGACAATCATGTGTAGGAGTGTTTGTTCTTGGCCTTTTGCATATTTTTTTGGGGTAATTTACGTCACCAAGACATATTTGTTCCCTATGTTGACCGTCGTGTTTGCACTGATTAAGGGTTCACTGTAGTTCCCCGGCAAACAAAATGTCATCCCTGCCGTGTACTTATGTATGGATTGTTTGACATTGAACTCCTGTTGAGTCTTGAGTCCCTGGAGGATTATCAGCGTCAGGCACCAGGTTCAAGCTGCACGGCACGATTTATGAAAGAGGAAATAACACAAATCTGTCACTTAGAAATGCAAAGTTGGATTCACAATAACAAATATGCACAATTTCCCAAATCAGTGCCCGAAATTTTTAATTATTTGGCTATAACTGTTCAGGTTAGACAAGTAGCCTATCGTAGGTAATATTGGTTCATTTTAGCGACTTTAGATCGATATTCTTATATAAGGAACATACTGAGTCAGTTTTCGTCAGACTTAATGATTGTACTAACCAGTTTCCATTATACTATAAACAGCAATTGTACCCACAGTGGATTCTGCTCCTCATTAGTTGTACAAACTCTCTCTGAAACCAAAAAAAAAATTGGTTTTATTATCACGTTCCTGTCTCAGACGTTGTGTAAATCCGTCACCAATTGTTTTTTCTCCACAGCAAAACATTTGTGCTGAATCAGCAGGACTCCGGCAGTCCCTTTTGTGCTGTTTATGAATCCTCTGCAAAGCCTGCCTCCTCGCTGCAGGCTGCACCGCTCACTTTCTCCTTCCTTTAATAATAAGGGCTGGATTTGGGAAGCCCATGGCTAATGTCCATGAACACACTGTGCAAGTCAAGTAGATCCAGGGTTCAACTGTTGGTCTTGCATGTCCCCGTGCAAGTATATAAACCATTATTTGTACTAGATTTAGCACACTGTTCTCACAGTTTTGGCCAAAAAGAATCATGATTATTTCATGTGAATTCCTCTCTGATGTTATTGATTGTGTAATATAAAGAAAATCAACTTTTCAGGTTCTTTTCTCTTTCCCCTCATTTTCTTTGAACAACTTCTCTTCTGTCGTTCTAAATCACCTTTTCTCTGTGTGATTTACAATACGCCACCAATCCTTACACGAACACAAGCTGTAATACAGGTAAAAATGTACACCAGTATGTTTGCACTTTATTTGGATTGTCCTTTGTCCTGAAACGTGTCTATCAGACAGAACACACCTTGTTCATGGCCTCTGATAACAACCCACACACACTCTTGGGAGTGTGACTGTGTTCAGTCCTGCTCCTACGGGTGTGCCCGCTGCTTGAATGTCTGCCTGAGCACCTATTTCATACTGAGTTGTTGGACACACACACACCCACACACACACACATAGTAGGAGCCATGTTTCCAAGGTCTCTCTGTGCCTGTTTTTCTATTCATGCAAATGTGCAACATTCTGTGTGACAGAGATATGAAGCGAGGGTTTGCATGCAGGTGACTATGCCAGTGCAATAAAACACAAAGTTATTTTGAGTGTGTGAAATGATTTGTGACAGAAGTGCAAGTGCCAACAGAGAAAGTCTGCTTACATGAACGAGCTCTGATGATAAATAGTAGCAGGTATACAGGCACTGAGACGCAGGGTGCGGCCACTCAACGGAATGTGCTCAAGGCATCTTACCACACCCAACCTCCTTCTCCTTTCCTCTCCCTTTCTCGTTTTCTCTCTCTCTCTTTCATTCTCTCTCTCTCTTTCGTTCTTCCCCTCTCTCTCTCTCTCTTTCTCTGTTCTACTGACTCAGCCTCTCTCTCCCCATCCTCCCTCCCTCCCCCAACCTGGCAGCCATTGAACAGGTTTGCAGGTCCAGGCAGAGTCCCGGGCAGCAGAGAAATCCTGGCCTGCACCTCAGCATGCCTCCAGCTGAGAACTCTGTCTTATCTGGATCTATTTGAATTCAAACAAGCTGTATTGACTTTGCTGTTACAGGTCAATGTTAACAATGCAGATTTATGCAAGCAGAGTACAAACTCCAGAGATATGTATCATAGATCAAGTGCACAAATGCATATGTCCTCCATAAAAGTCTACATTTCTGACTGTCCAAGTGTCTGACACTTTACTGGATGAATGATCGTCACCTTTCTAAAACATGTTCCCTCATTAGTTGTTTTGGTGTTTGTGGTGCAGAGCATTATCTAACACTGTGGTTCAGAATCTGCCATGAGTGATCCGCTGGGTTCAGATCTGGAGACTTCAAAGTTATGTCATTTTAATGCTCATCAGACCAATTCAGTGTCCCTGCATGCACAGTATGAAAACACTGTGTGGACTCGTACAATGAATTAGTTCTGCAATGTAGTCATCTGCATTGAACAGAGAGTTTTAGGAAGCAAAATGGATTGGAAACTCCAGTAAGTGACTGCACAAAATATCCCAGCACATCTATAACATCTTATAGCACATCTTTCATAGTTTGGCTTTTGGATTTTGTCACTTTTAAAAAGAAATAGCTTGTCACACCTTCATATTTATAGAACAGACAAGAGAGAGGTATCAATTTTCTGATGTAACTCTCAGCAAGAAAACACATGTGCACTTTCCAAAGTGTCAAACTATTCCTGTAATGGTAATTGTGAATTGTTAAAAATATAAACTGGTAGAAACCGGTATAATGCAATTAAACATATGAAGATATAAATTGCATGGAATTAAAGTTTGTCAAAAGTCGTATATTGTCTTCGCAACTGAAGATTCGAGAATTTAGATTATTTTCAACAGGCTATTAATTTTTGCATGTCTTGTTTACAGTCCCACCATATTGTCTATTAGTCCATCCATCTATCCATTCATGTATCCATACATACATCCATTATCTTTATTGCTTTTCTTGTGATGGTCCCGGGGGGAGCTGAAGCCATCTTCTATTAGTCCTCCAGTTTAATATCTATCAGCCGAGGAAAGTCACACATACACTTGAAAGCAAGTTATGGAACATGTGGTGAGATAGTTATGTCAACACTGAGAATGAAGTCTGTGTGGTGTTTGCACAGTCATAGCTTTAGTCTAATGATGATGTTGTATACAACCAAATTGTCCAATCACTATATAGACAGTGTATGATAGTGGGAATGAATGTGACATATTAAAGTCATACATGTTATAATGTTTCTAATATTTTATTCTTTCAATTTAACTCAGTGAGGCCCAAGATAGACAACACATGTTACTTTTGTTCCTAAGTAGATTTAATTAGCGTTTCCTCCGATCAATAGAAATTTGCTCCATAGAAAGATGATACAAAGAGGTTACTCTGTGAGTGGGCTCTTGTGTGGTCTCTCTTTCTTCTCTCTGTTTGGGGCCTGCATCTCTGCGGCCCTGTGAGTTTTCCCAGCATGCTTTTCTCACGCTGTAATGTCACACCCGAGTATAAGGTGACTCTCTGGGGCCTGGGGCTTTGAGGTCATCTTTACACCAACCTGCCTGGAGGAGAGGTGCACACGAATGGCCGGTTTGACACTATACAGTGGCTTTATGTAAGAGTTACACTGTGTTTGAGTGTGTGTGCACACAGTCACATGCCAATGAGACACTACACCCTCATTACCACCCACCATATAATGATATGTCATTTCACGGTATGTTTCTCCAGTCTGCGTCGGGTCCAGTGACTGAGACCCTACAAAAGGATTTTCTGGACAAGCAACAGAGTAAAATGTGATCCTTAATGAGTGAATCAATATAGTTAGATGAGAATTTGTAGGTGTGTGTATGTATGTATGTGTGTGTGTGTGTGTGTGTGTGTGTGTGTGTGTGTGTGTGTGTGTGTGTGTGTGTGTGTGTGTGTAAGTGTATGTGTATGTGCATGTGTATGTGTAAGTGTATGTGTATGTGTATGTGCATGTGTATGTGTATGTGCATGTGCGTGTGTATGTGTATGTGTATGTGCATGTGCATGTGTATGTGTATGTGTATGTGTATGTGTAAGCATGGGTGTATGTTGTGTGTATATTTTTGTTTGGACTTTAGTTTTTTTTAGATGTGTGTGTGTGTGTGTGTGTGTGTGTGTGTGTGTGTGTGTGTGTGTGTGTGTGTGTGTGTGTGTTTAGCAGGAGACTCCGACATGCATTACCCACAGTTGTATTTTTATTGGGTGGAGCATCATTATGAATTATGAACAGCTCGAGGTATAGTAGGAAAGTACCCACAGTGAGTGAGTTTTGTAACATCACTGCATACCTGTGACAGGTGTTGTCATTTTCCATCTATAATTACTTCTCATGAAATGACAGTAATGATTATTTAGAAAACACTATGCATAACTTTACAGACAGGATGCACAAACAAGGGTTCTATCTATCAAACCAGCTCGACTCTGGCATGAGTAATTGTTACTAGTGTTACTAGCTCTAATTAATAATAACAGAAGCTTTGAATAGTAAATCATTCAAGAGCACATGAACAAATCCACACACTTAAACAAGACTTGAAATATCTTCACAGGAAATCCTCCATTGTAAATAACAGAATGTTACACACCCACAAAGGTCCTTGTGAAGGCTTGGTCTTTACCTTTGGACTTTCTTTCAGCGGGATCGGCTGCGCAGGACCACCACAGCGAGCACTCCTGCCTCTTACAGGAAGTTCAAGCATTGATAATGTGCTTGAGGTTGAAACCATGCATGCTTCTCAGGTTAAGGTGTGAAAAGCACTTTAGAGGTTCAAAAATAGAAGACAGCAGCACACCCGAAACATTCAAAGTGGAGATGTGACACAGATCAGTGTTTGCAGCAACGACTCTTGCTATTTATTTTTCCTTGAATGTGAAATGCGGGCTGTAGATGAGAGAGGCGAACGGGACTGATAGAGGCATAAACATGCAGCAGGTCGCTGATGGATATCAGTAACCAAACAAAACAGGTTAACGAGGCAGTAAAAACCAAGCCTTATGGGGGCAGATGTCGTCTGCAACCAGGTCACAGTGTTGAGAAATTAGTTCAGGGAAATTTGTTTAACCTGCCATTTAAATCGGTGTAGGCCGGTAGATTTCGTTTACTGTGAAGAGCCTACTGAACTTATATACGGTGGATACAAGACGCCTATCTTTAACTTCGTTGTATTATTTGTTCTCTTTCTTATCAGCTGGGTAACCGCCGCTGTCTTATGACACTATTATCACTGTAAATATTATTCATAGTTTCCCTCTGGCATGACAAAGTTGTTCATCTGGTCCAGCAGAACTAAATGTGGTTTCGTAAGGGGACTGAGTCACTGTAGTAACTTGTTTTAATAGAAACCTTAAAAGATTCCCAAAATAAATGTTTCCCTCTGTGCACCAGAAGATTCCACCCCTGTGTTCAGCCGCTCTGCTATTATGTTCCCCTCTGCGTTTGGTCTGTGTGAAAACCATCTGCTGTGTCATACTGCTCCCTAGTGAACTGAACTGGATTGTGTGGAATGAGTTCTTGCATCACATTTCGAAAGATTACAGCAGTTTCTGTAAATGAAACCAAAACAGAACTGAAAAAAGGTTAATGTGCTGCAAGGACACATTTTGACACGAGTATGAGGAAAAAACTGTGGTGAAGAAAATAGAGAAAAGTTGCTGGGAGAAAATATGAAATAGGGAAATGTTTTTTAATGTCTGGGGAAAATATGAATATGAAAACATAACAGCTGAAAAAATGTAAATGGGCTCGAGATGAGTTACTTGGCAGGCTTTTTAATAATATTGACTTTTGTCATTTAAGGTGTTTGATACAATGCCTGCTTTACAAAATCCCTGCAGCCAAACACAAGTAATTAGGACAGACAGAAATTATGTTTAAAATGTCAGTAAAATAACATAAAAACAATCAAGTTCAATTAATTATCAAATATAGAATAAATAAATGAAATACCAGAATATGATCAATAATAACATACAAATAATTACTCAAAGTAAAACAGTGTGCTCACTTGTTTTGTTTTTTGCCCAAGGTTAATGTCTGAATGCACAAATTAAATTCAATCATAACATCATGTGTCAGCAATGTATTTAGGGGATCTTCCCGTCACATGATGCACCATGGGCTTGGGGAAAGGAAAACGAAACTTTGATGGTAAGTTTCGTTTTCCGGAGTATCGGCTGATGAGACACAATAAATAGAGGCTGCGTGCAGAGGACATTACAGACACTGCTGCAGAAGTTGAAGCGTCCTTTCGTCTCAGCTCTGAACCTCCGAGACCAGAGACTCTTCAGATATCCCTTCGTCGAGGAACCATGGCGGGATCTACAGGTAACACTGAATACTTTTTGCATAGTTTGTTAATATTCTTCTTAGTTTGGTGCAACCTGTTACGGTCATTTTGGTGCCATTGCTGCAACGTCTCCAGTGTTTGTAGTTTACAGCTTATATGTTAGATCTAGTTCATTTTTGATTAAAAAAGATGGCATTTTTTTTAAAATGCTGAATTGTCGGAATTATTTGAAGCTTCATTTTCGTACAGTTTGTAAAAAAAAAAATTGTAAGACAGAGACACATATTTTTTATGATTATTGAGCTACCACCATAGACGGAAAATAAACATGTTTTCACTTCCTCCCTCTATGCATCAATACATGCGTTTAACCAAATGCAACACAGTCTGAGCAATCAATCAGGAAATGTCACCACATTACTATAGTTATTTGATATACTTATATCAAATAACTAATTAAATCCAAACTTACATTAAAATGAGCACTTGTGCCAATATCGGTGTTATAAGAACTACCTGAAATGCTAGAAACCATCCCTGGGAAAAAATATTTCATGTGTATTTTGTCCTTGTCCCAACCACTAACATAAGGGAGGCGAGATTTATGGCCTATACTGTAGCCAGCCACCAGGTGGCGAACGAGACGCTTTGGCTTCACTTTTGGGGAGCTGCCTTGCCGTCCATCTTTGCCCGTGGGCCCTTATCTGATGAATTTATGTCACAAACAAATGGTTGCAACACTTTCTGTAAGCCTTTTCAAAATAAAAGCACTCCAGCGTTTGTTAATGATATCCATTCCCTTGTTTAAAAAGTTTTTTTTATTGTGAAATATTTGCAGGAGCGGAAAGATGCACGGCTTCATACTGTGTAGTACTGGTATTTATCTGAGTACAAGGGACTTCTTTCATACAAGGCAATAATCATATTTGTGGCCATATTCAAATCAAAGCCTACATGTAAAAACATTGTGCTGCAGTAGCAGCTCCTCTGCAGAACATGATGTGGAACTGAGAAGCTACATATTTTGCATTGTAAATATGAATTGATATTAATTTGAATATTGTCATTGAATAGAAAAGGTTGCACAACTGCCTCTCTTTGTGTATATTTATTTCTTGTACATTCAGCCTTTAACAGAAATTGCAAAAAATAATAAATATGACCCTCCTAAGTGGGTTTTTTGGAAGATATCAGGGTGGTATCTCTCTGCTTACGTTTGGAATTAAAAAGTGCTCTTGGGCTCGAAAAGGTTGGTGACCACTGGTCTATAACTACCACCTTGACTTGTACTTTACCCTGTTTCTTTTTTCACATCCCTGCAGAATGGGTTCCAACCTTATGGCTGGAGACTTTTGACGAGATGCTGAGTGATGACAATGAGCTGGACTATGGAGACCAGTGGACTCTCAACTTTAACTACAGTCAGGACGACAGTGTCACCAAAGAGCAGAAGAGGAGAGGCTGGAGGGTCTACTGCCACAAGGCCCATGGAGAGTATGTATCCAGCTATATTCTCAAGATATCTAACTTTACAGTATATCATATACTAAAGATGGACAACATGACAGCTCCCCAAAAGTAAAGCCTAATTGTCTTGATCACCCCCTGGTGGCCGACTGCTGCATAGTTGATTGGGCATGGACTACACATTTTTCTCAAACATGGTTTCTGTCAGGTAGTTCCTATCACACTGATGTATGTTCAAGTGATAATTTTCCCAGCAAGTTTGTTTTCAATCACTTATTTGATGTGATAAAAATGGGGTGCAAGGTCATGATTAACAGCTGAGACTGACTTTTGCCTGTCTTCTTATATCCCTCAGTTTCGAGTGTGAATCCTGCGCCAAGACCTGGCACTCGGCTAAGATAGTGGTGTTGTTTCGTTACCGGCTGCAGAATGATCGGGGGACAGTGATCATGCGACCCTTCGGTCAGACCTGTCGCAGCTGCGAAAACGAGCAGTTTGAGCGACCTGGTTTTCCCCAGGATGAGGTTGAACTTGCTTTTAATAGGCTGTTTTCCAAAATCCGGAAGAATTGCTACGGGGAAGAGTCGGACGATGATGATGTTGACTCATCGAGAAAAGAAAAGCGGACCAAACCCCATGAGAGCAGCCTGTGTGAGGCCTGCAAGGCGGGCATTTGCTCTCAGGCTAAGGACCAGGAGTGTGCGAACTAAACACTCAACAAAATCACGACTGTTTGCTGTCCTGGTTCCTAAATGGTGGAACGAGCTCCCCATTGACATCAGGACAGCAGAAGGTCTATACATCTTCCGCCGCAAACTAAAAACACATCTCTTCCGACTATACCTTGAATAAACAAAAAACACACAAAAAAAACTTTAGTTTAAACAAAAAAATTAGTATCACTTAATTGGCACTTTCTTATAGCACTTTGTAGTTTGGCTTTCTTGAAGAAAATGGTACTTTCTTGATTCTTGTTGTTCTGGTGTAATCTGTTGTAAGTCGCTTTGGATAAAAGCGTCAGCTAAATGAAATGTAATGTAATGTAGAGAGAGAGAGCGGCTTAGTCTTAGGATGACAGGTGCAGAGACTGACAGTGACAGTTTTGTGCAGGTGCACATGTTCTTTATCACATCAGCAGGAAGTTATGTTATTTTTTTTCTTTAGCATGACAGATTGACTATTTATGTTAATGGTTTGCTATGACATTAATACATCATCAGTCAAATGTAGCAACATATATATTATAAGTGGCAGTTAAAAAGTTGTAAATAAAGTGTTTTTTTATTTGGTTTAATATGTATTTTTGTAGTTTTGTGTATGAGTATGTGGTAAAAAGTACTTTAACTTTATCATACATTTGCTCATTTTCTTACTGTTGTGCTTGGTTAACCATTAAAACAGAAAAAAATTGTGATGGATGAAATTGTACAGTTATGAGATTAAAGCCAAGTTAAAAAAATACAATAAAAAAAAATCTCTCATCTCAAGCATCTATCTTTCTGCTGTTAATACACAAAATACACAAAATTGTAATTTATCAATGTTGCACAAGACGCTTACATAGCTGGCTAACTAGCTAGATCAGTGACATGAAATTAAAACTAACATTGACCAGTGACATGAAATAAAACTAATCAAATTAAAATAAAATAAATATCACTATAAAACTAACTAGTTAGACCCATGACATGAACTAACATTAAAAAATACCACAACAAAACTAAGAGTGAGATGAGATCAAAACATTAAAAAAACTCCATGATAAAACTTAAAAATAACCAATGAAGAACTAACTTGCTATATCATCAAATTTAACATTAGAAACACTACAAATTCAAATATTGAATTGTTTGAATAATAAATCAAAAATAAATAATATTTTTTTATCGTGTCATAGTTAGTTCATTTGAAATGTTGTTGTGTCCACTGACATCATTATTGTTTTAAAATGTATTTAATATGTTTAATATCAAAAGTTTGGGTTTCCGTTTGACGCACCGTTATTTCAAATCAAAAACTGACCAAATACAAATTGAAAATTGAAAAAATAAGTAGACAATAGTGCGATTCAGCGACATAACAAAATTATTAAAAATAAATTAATGAATTAATTAAATTACTCATGCATAAATAAAAGCAAATGAGCAGAGGTCAAACAAACCAGGTCTAATCATGGAGTAAGGTAGATTTACTACTCTGGATCAGTACAGCTGGTTTTTGTGTTGACATACTTCAAAGATGTTTAATTCAGATTTAAATACTGTGAAAAGTGGTTTGTATTTTGTTAATCTGCATTTTTGGATTCATTATAATTTTTTTACCAAATTAAAAAAAAGAAAGAGTTTGGGTTTCCGTGTTACCAAAACCAGGAGCCAATCAGGTGAGAGCCCTCGGTGTGACAGTTGGCGTCCGCGCATGCGCAGAGCTCCTTCCTTTCTGGCAGCAACAACAACAGTCAGCGCAGACCAGCGGCTCCTCTTCACTCTCAGCGGCAGCATCACCGTCGTCCTCGCCGGCTCCGGCGGTGGCAGAGAGGATGGTCCAGCGGGAAAGCCACCGAGGCTGCGAGTGACAGCGATCAGGATGATGGCCCTCGACGTTCGCCGGCTCCCGAGTGTGCGACCAGTGACCGAGTGAAACGACCGTGTGAGTAAAACGGTGATTTCGGTGTTGTCCCCGCCGGAGGTAGTTGAGGCTAACGCGACGCGCTAACCTGACACGGGCGGTGTTGCTAGCTTCGGTACCCGCAGGAAGGTGGGCTTCTCCCGGGGTGGGAACGTTCTCCCACGGGCGCACAGGAGAAGCGGCGGCAACACCCGAGGTGAAGCGGGTTTTTTTTTTTATTTTTATGGGCAGCGCTTCGCCCAGCGGTGGCTGTCCAGCTGGTTTGCTCATTCACTGGCGCTGACAGTATGTGTTGAACAAAGGAGCTTTAACCCGAGGGGCCGCATGGACAGAAACACACAGAGAGAAGTCGGCTGCAGTTTGTTTTGTGCTCCATTTCACGCTGACACACTTCTTCGGGGATAACCACACGAGGTCTGACCTGGATGCTGAGCTCACACACGGTGACCCAGCTAATTAAATGCCGGGGTAAGTTGCGCTGTGGTTCATTAATGTGCCTCTCGCCGGACTCGGACTCTCCCACATAAGTTTGATGTCTCTTCTGACAACCTGACTTTGTCCCTCCAGCAGCAGCAGCAGCAGCAGCAGCTCGATCCACCCATACTGCTGGTTAAGCTGTTAATGTTTATCAGCTGACCGCAAGTTCTGATGTGAACAATGACAGCACAGTGGCTGGCTTTTGTCTCAGAGACATGCTGCACTCATAGTAATGCACTGTATTTATATGGTACCTTTAAAGCAACACAGTTACATGCTGCTTTACAAGGTAAAAGTGAAGACAACTGGAAACGATCGAAGGCAACCTGAAGATCACACAGTTTGAGAGCACAGACACAAAATGTTTGACTGTTACTGTAAAAACCAAATAGAATAAAACATTACAAAATTATTTAGATAGACTCTAAGTAAAAAATCTAAACTAACACTCAGTGTAGTGCATACATCCACCAAGGCCCAACAGTCCCCCTTGTGAAACATATTTAAATTCAATAGATCCAGATTTGTATTTGGATCTGCAGAGTTATCTGTCCAGTCGTTGCTTACAAATTAACAGACAGGGGTGAAATCATTCAATCATTACCTTCTTGGCAGAGGTAATGATTAAAGTAGTCAGTTATATCAAAACTAGATTAAAACCTGAGAAAGCACACCCTACAAAAACGTGTTTTTCAGAGTTATTTAAAAGATGGTATGGCGTTTGATTGACAGATCTCCTCGGGGAGATTGTTTCAGACAGCAGGTTCCCTGACAGAAAGGGCGGTGTCACCTTTGGTCCTCAGACAGGACTGTGGAATGACATGTGGCGTCTTGGCTCAGGTTATGACCGGGCACACATGGTATCAAAATAACTGAAATGTGCTTTCCAGAACAGACCAATGCGCTGATAGCACCAGAGTAGGGACTGTTGATTTGACTCTTGAGGCTTTGGAGCTGAAATGCTATGTTCTTGTTTGGATTTCTTTCAGTAAAGTCTGCGATCAATCATTGCTGTATCTGTAACCTATCTCAGAGCTGAGATGCTCATCAGTACAATATTATTATCTTAGTGTGACAGGCTCTCCCCATTGCAGGACTGCAACCAATGACTGTTTTCAACAATGTTTTAATTGTTTAAAATTTTATCTTTTTGTGATTTTGGTCATTGATGAAAAACTGCCAAACACTCCCAAGATCAATCTTCACAAAAGTGTGGAGTTGCTGTTTCTTTGTTCTTATATCACAGCAAACAGGAAATAGTTGTGTTTTAGAGCGCTTCCCAAACAGAACAAGATTTTCTCTTCTGCTTTAGGAAGTTGCGATGGCCATTTTTCACATTTTTCTGTTATTTCATGCACTAAATTAATTATTGAAAAGTAAATATTAGATTTATCTAAGTTACTATTTGCAGCCCTAGTCTGTTTTTGATTGGAAAACATTGAGGTAAAAGTGTGTTTGTTTCAGATTGTTTTCCTGACAAGTCGTTAATCCATTACTAATCTTTTGGTTGAACCCCAGTCACACTTAAATTACACCATAAATGTCCATATTTTTTGTAAGAGAATGTGTTGCGTGATCTTGTCATAACGTATATTGCTGTCTGCATTAGAAATAGGTGCCATGACTTTAGACTTTTTTACGCAGGAATCCTCAGACAAGATTTCCAGACAGGATTTAAGTGTTCAGTGCAAAGAGTTAAGTGGTTGTGAGAAATAAAATAACAAAAACCCAGTGGCTGTGGTTGAAAAGAATGTCCCCTTGTTGGGACTTTTCCACGAGCTTGTTGGAAAGTGTCATGAAAGTGAAGGAGACTTTATGAGGACTTACACTCGACAGCTGCGATGCTGAGAAAATCAGACTGTTCTCACACCGGGCCTCTTTTTAAACCAACTGTATTTATGATACATGTAAGATAAGTACAGTGACAAACTCAATACTGTAGGATAACAGTTCAAGTCCGGTTTCTTGTCCTAAACAGATTCACACCATCTAAGCCTGGACTTTTTAAACTGGATACATTTAATCATCATTTGCTTAAAGGAAACGAAAAGAAAATAGATGTTGAAAATTATAACAAACATGATTTAAACATTGGAATGATGTTAAATGAATAAAAAACATAAAACTCGAGTCATTAAAACAATAATTGAATTAATTAAGGAATTGTGCTGGAGGCCAGAGTAATGTGAGTATATGTCACTCATGACTTTTTCATATACATTTGTTAAATGGGGTTAGTGAAACGTTGATGCATCGTATTAATTAATAAGGTGACAATACTGTGAACAAGAAATTGCTCTTCAACATTACTCATTACTATATTAATGGATTTGAAGCTAAAGGAAATAATACAGGAAGAAGCGAAGCTCTTTTTCCTAGCATTTAGAGACCTGCCAGTCATTTCGCTCAGTGAGCAACTTTCCTAAGCACAAAATAATTATTGACGTTAGCCAACATGACACTAAATTGTCCTGCTGATCGTGGTCGCGCTTCATTCTCCGCTTCATCTTCATTAATGTTTATTTCGAGGTTTGAGTAGCATTACTGCAACCTAGTGGACTGGAGTTGCCACACACTATTCGTGGACTCATGTTCCATTCGGGGGGGAATCAAGTGCGATGTCTCGTGGTAAAATTTCTGGTTCAGTCTGGTGTTTGGCTTGAAACCAAACCGGTATGGACATTTTTAAACTGGCACAACACCAGTCCAGACTTCCTGTCCTTATTTGGTACGAGAGACAGAAAGAGAGGCAGAGATGCACAGAGGAGTGAAGTGAACTGGAAGTAAACCAGTGTGACCAAAACAGAGAAACAAGCAGACAGACTGACCTATTAACTATAGTAAACTCCCGTCAGCACCACCACCACCCCTCCAGATATACACAAACGCACACACAAGATCCAGTCCACTGCATCCATCACAGGAGCACAACTCACAAAATATTGGCTATTATTTGTCAGTGGTGGCAGCTACTGTGCGACCCGTATGTCTTCCTCTGTCAGTGTGTGTTTTCCCCTGTCTGTCACTGCATAGAAATGGGAGGCAGACGAGGGGAGGCAGCCAGCCGCGTTATTCAAATGTTCTCGAGCCCGGCCAGCCAGTGGCCAACTGTAGCCGGGGCTAAAAGAGGCTCTTTGTGAGGGCCAGACAGATGGCCATAGAATGAAGACTGTAATGATACTCTCAACGGCCCAATACACACACACACGCAGGCACATCCACTGACTCACCTCATTACAGGGTGTAATGGTGTGTGTGTGTGTTTAAAGACGGGACATATGTGCATGTATGTTTGTGCGTGTGAGAGAGAAGGAAAGACAGAGAGGTGGGAAGGAAACGAAGCAGAACACATTGATAAAGATGGCGATTATGGACAATACATGACAGGAGAGAGTGCGAGTTTGTGTGTTTGTTTAACACCTGTTTCTTTTTACTGCACTGTTTTCACTTTAGTGTCGCATTTGTTATTACCTCAGCCGAGGAGATTGTGTTTTTCACCCCTTTACGTTTGTTTGTTTGTTTTTCCGTGAGTAAGATTATGCAAAAGCTACTGTTTGGATTACCACTAAACCTGATGGTTGAGGTATGGGTCAAGTAGGAACTCATAACATTTTGGTTCAGATCTTTATCAGGGGGCGGATCCAGAATTTTGTCACTGTCTTTAACATGCAAGATAGGGTGTTTTTTTAGTTGTTGACATTTTCACCTATTTCTGGGGAATAATTAATGCGCTCGGGAGTGTTGTTTTGTGGTATAACTAATGCTTATCGTGTCATTTTAGTGAGTTAAATTCACAGGGAGATGATGAAAAGATGGTGATAACTTACAGGAGGTTTATAAGCTGTTGCTAGGCAGGTAAACTCAGCTGCAGCAACCATAGCTGTGATTCTTGTGATTCTTTGGTTTAGCACCTGGGAGGCAAAGTAAAACTGGTTTTGGCCCCGGTGTGTTAGTGCCGCACGGCTTCACACATTCACACTCGTATCTTCAGTGATACAGTATGTTTAAACTCTTAACTCAAACCCTTACTGAACTCACAGTGGCCAGCTGAGGTAATATTGACCATGCTTTTCATTGACTGACGACCAAATCGATGGCTTGGATACCATTAACTTTCCTCTCTGGCCTGCCGGCTGTATAATTATCTCTGTGTCTTTCTAGCTTCTTTCTTCTGTCCCTCTGTTCCCCCCCCCCCCCTCTATTTTTGGTAAGATAACATCCTTGCTGCAGCACATCAACTGATCGATGGATGGACTGATTGATTGAGCCTCTCTCTCTCCTTCCACCTCCCTCCCTGCTTCTCCAGCTCCAATCTTCTGTGTTGTTATTTTCATTTTTTCTCCTTTTTCATACCTTCATTTTTTCCCTCATTATTTCAATTCTTTCCTCTTCTCGTTTTTTTGCCTCTCCACCTTTCTTTTCCTCTAATCAATCTTACCCTCTCTCTCTCACTTGCAGGGCAGGATAACGCTGAACCATGTTGCTCTAAGTTGTCACCTGTGGTGAACGGGGGAGGAGGAAGAGGAGGAGGAGGGAGACGTAGGCAGGCAGGCAGGCAGGCAGACGGGCATCTGCCACAGCTCCCTTTAGGCGGCCTTTCGCAAGCTTGAAGCCATGGGCAACACAGCCACCAAGTTCCGCAAGGCCCTGGTGGGTGGCGACGAGGCCCTGGCCTGGCAGCTGTATGAGGGCAACCCTCAGTTCAGGGATGGCCTGGACCCAAACGCATCGTATGGAGAGCAGTACCAGCACAACACGGCCCTGCACTACGTCTGCCGCCACGCCATGACACGTCTGCTCAGGTAATACTCGTGGCTTTTTTCTTTTTTTTCTGGGTTTGGCTTTGTTGGAGAATTCAATTGAATCATTCTTGAGGCCCTGGTTTATAATGTTGTTATGCAGTTGTCTAATACAGTTACAAAGGCAGTGAGTCATATTAAATTGAATAATACTTAGCAGAATGTCAGCTTTCAGAGTCACCATTTTTGTAATTGGGTTTTTAGGGCAAATAAGGCAACTTGCTATAATGATGCACAAGAAGGCCGGTTGCTTATATTGTTACTGTAAATGATGTTCAAGGCAAAAATAGTTTATTAGTCACAGGGAACAGTGGCAGTTTCATCCATCACTTGTACTCTTTTACACCAATATTAACAGGTATACTATACGCAGTCTTTTTAAATGTGAGTAAATCTCAAAAGGCAATTGATTCCTGTCCCTTTGCCAGTAGCAGAGCTGTTTCTCCCCCCCATGAGTCATGTTAAACATCGCAAACACGCCCAAAACCATCGTTTCGGAAACCTGGCCCTCTTGCCAGTGCTGCATCTTGTACGAAATCGCTGTTGCACATAGTTTCCAAAATGTAAAAAAACAAGTACACAAAAATATTAATGGCCATTTACGCGCCAACAACCGGAAGTTCAATGCATGTGTCACTCTGGAAAAGGTGCACTGTCCAGAAATAAAATGTGGAGTAAGATGTGGGAACCCTTTGAAACAGAGCAGGTCAGACTAAAGAGTAATGACACACACACACACACACACGCACACAAACCAACATACTCTTCCTTGGAAAATGTCATGAGAGGAGCTATATAGGAGTGTAACATAACCGTAAAGAAAAGGGTCAATCTGAAAAACATATGGAGGGCAAGACATCAGTGTGTCGTTTTACCCCCTGCGGGGATAATTAAGCTGCTGGCCATGACCAAGACAGCTGATTCAGTGACTCAATAGCCGTCCTCACCTCCTCCTCCTCTCTGTTGCCCTTTCTTTCCATGATCAGAAGAGGAGGGGTGTGTCAGAGGAAGCTGTTTTGAAAAGGCCAGTCAATTATATGTGCATCTGCATGTGCGTACATGTGCGTATGTGTTCTGAGGAGGGAGAGAGGGCAACTGTGACTCCACATCTGCTTAATGTGACCAAGTCCGTGGATATAACGCAGTGAATCAATTGGTGTGCTATTTGTGTCCCTTCCCACTA
This sequence comes from Hippoglossus hippoglossus, assembly GCF_009819705.1. Taxonomy (NCBI): domain Eukaryota; kingdom Metazoa; phylum Chordata; class Actinopteri; order Pleuronectiformes; family Pleuronectidae; genus Hippoglossus; species Hippoglossus hippoglossus. The sequence goes on from NC_047161.1 coordinate 9,742,398, forward strand.
ACCTATAATGGGTCAGAGACGTGCTGAATGTAGCTCTCGGCCGCTGATAAGCATCAAGAGGAAATGCTCCTTTGTTCCAACTGCTCAATTGGACAGAGGCAGGCAGAGAGACGACGGAGAAATCTCAGACAAAATAAAGACTCACAAAGATCGTGCGTGGGCTGCTGGATGCAGAGTCTTGTTTTCCAGATTATTTTTAACATGTATCTGCCTCATGTTTATTTCTCTCTCTTCCAGTCGTCTCTGTGGGCTGGATTGGCTTGTAATCCCATGAGATGTGCAAATTGGGAAATAAGAAGTAGATCTATTACTGGGGGAAATGGGTGTAGTTCAGGAAGTGTTGTCCTTCCCCCACAAAAAGTGATTACACAGTATTAAAAACATGTAAATAGCAAAGTTATTAAATTGATTCTTCCCTGTACAGCTTCTTCTCCCCTTTTTTATTTTCCCTTAAAATGTTTTGTGTTTCTCCTCTGAGATTTCCTGCTATTGTCAAATCATTGCACCGTGTGAACAGTTTCAGTGCTCGACTGTTGCAGCACAACGTGACAACCCCTCGCCTGTTGTTTCTCGTAGACAGATATTAGCCATCCATCCTGAACAGGCAGCTTTGTGAGTGGGTCTGTGTGTGTGCGCGTGTGTTTGTGGGGTCGTAGGGGTTGTTCAGTTGTAGTTAAGTGATTATTGCTGTGAGGGTAAATTAGCGGTGGCTTGTGGTAGACAGGATAAGAAGGTCATGAGTGCAAGAGCAGGACAACGGTGGGAGAATAGGCTGAAGCGCGGCACAATGAGGCAACAATCAGACCCACTTTCATAAGTGGCCGCTGCTGATTCCAAATGTGATTTACAACATTTAGTAATGGATTCAACGAGTGGAAATCCAATGTCATCCTATTAGTTTTCCTTTTTTGTAGTAATTTGCATTTGTTCATGTTATAGAAACATTTTTTTCTCTGCATGTTAACATACAAAACTGCCATGACATAGAGTAAAACAAAGGAAAAGCACATTGTAGAGGAGGTGGGAAAATTAAATAAAGGATCGAATGGAAATAAAGGAAAAAGAGGAACTTGAAGGGGGAGAAACAGAATAGGTGGGGCCAAATTATAAAAAGTGGAAAAGCTAATTAGCAAATGGAGGTTTTGAAAGACAAAGAGCAGAGAGGAAACTGCAACCACAGCTGGGCTCCCAGTGCAACTGGCACATCCATCACCATCAGGGTGTGTTTGTGTGTATGTGTGTGTTCGAGTCCGCCAGCCAGCATGTCCATTATCTCAGAGATGTTAAACAGAAATAGTCAATATTCTGCCATCTTTCTTCTCTCTCTCTCCCCCCCCCCCCCCTCTCTGGCTTTCTTGCTCCCCACTGACATTCATCTCACAGTCCACCTCACTTTCATTATCCATCTTCTTCTTCCTCCTCCACATCGTTGTGTAGCTGTTTTTTAGACCTGCGTCGAACTCAGGATAATCTTCTGAAATTATGGGGAGGGGCCAGATGTGAGAACACAAATCTGCAGAATTTTTACAGAATACACTGCCAATATACAACAGACACAGAACAGAAAAAAAACTAAAGAAAATACTAACATCTCAGGATGAAAAAGAGGTGCTTTACACATAGAAGACGGAAATACAACAAGATGAAAGAGCGTTTAGTGATGAGAGCCAACGCTGGTGTCGATGTGCCGGGAAAAAAAAACATACGTTTTACGTCTCTTTACTTTTTTCCTCCACTTTGTCCAGCTTATCTTTGGTTCAACTACCCTTCTTTCTTGCCTGCATTTTGTAGGTCGTTCCTGTTCAGCAAAGAGGGGAACCCCAACAAGCGTAACGTGCACAATGAGACGTGCCTCCATGTGTTGTGCCAAGGGCCGCAGATCCTACTGCTGCCAGAGGGAGCGCTGTCACCACGACTGGCCCGGCCACAGAGGGACGAGCAGCGCCGTGCAGACTGCTTGCAGGTACAAACTCCAGCGTACACACTTGCGTGTTGCTTTGTAAAAAGTTGTATCGTATAACGTCATTGCTTTCATTCAAGTTGACATCCAAGTAATGTTGTGTGCGTGTATTTGTGGGTTTCCCCCGCTGTCAGATGATCCTCAGCTGGACCGGAGCCAGGCTGGAGGGAGGCCAGTACGAGAAAGCCAATGTCAATGCCACCGACAACCACCACAGCACCTGTCTGCACTACGCTGCGGCTGCAGGCATGAAGAGCTGTGTGGAGGTGAGCGAAAGTGCTCTGAAATTCAAACCCACATTAGGACGAGTAATCGTTTTCTGTGCGGCAGATCTGTCTCTGTTTTCTTTAGGATTGGATTTGGCAAAAGATTTTACAGCCAGTGAAGGAAGTAGGCTGAGCATTATGTCTGTCTTTGTGTTGTGAGCATCTGTTTTGTGTTACATTACTGTCAGACCCAAGTAGTGCTTCCTCGCTTGTTTTAGATTTTACAGCTTTTGAATTGGGGAGAAAATCTGCATCTTGAATTAAAAAACAATAAAGCTCGGTCTGGGGAAAAACAACCCACATAACCCCCTTTTTCACCATTAAAAAAAGTGAACAAGTTTCTTTTCCATTCTACGTTCTCTTCTTTCATTGTTTGTGCAACCTTTCATAAAGTGTGTGTTTACTCCTCTTTCTTCTTGTACACCTTTTTCACCCTCTTAACGTTTGGAGGGTTGTTGTATTGATTGTATATCGTTGCATTTGCTCACCTTCACTTTCTGTCTTTCCTGGCCTTGTCATGTTTCTTTTCTTCCCTCTTCTTAAAATGTTGCCTCCCCATCAATGTTTTCTGCCATCACATCTTTTTTTTACACTTTCTCTCTTCCCCTTCCCTTTTATTTTTCTCTAATGTCTTTTGTTCTCTCTCTCCTCTCCCTCCTTATCCCTTCCTCTAGCTGCTAATCCAGAGCGAGGCAGACCTTTTTGTGGAGGACGAGGACAAGCTGACGCCGTGTGACCACGCCGAGCGGCATCACCACACTGAGCTGGCCCTCAGCCTGGAGTCGCAGATGGTTTTTTCCTCCTCTACAGCTCAGCAGTCAAACACAAACGCACATGGTGAAACCAACCTGCTGCAATTCAAGGAGGTGAGACAACAGTTACGAGATCTGGAGGGGGAGTTTCCTGTTGGCGTGACTTTTATAATGAATGTGTTATTTCTATGCTTTTTAATCACAAATCTTAGTAAGTCAGCAACTTAATTTTGTTTTTATATATATTTTAGATATAAGCACCAAAGTAACACAACAACAAGCACACACACACAGAAGCGTAAGGAAGAAACATGAGAATAAAAAGCTACATGCAGGTACTTTCCACAGACCCACACTCAAGAGCTGCAATGATGAGACTTAGTAAAAATACTGAATATTTTCTGGTTCCAGCTTCTCAAATATGAGGATGTGGAGCTTGACTGTCGTTCCTGGTTGTTGGCGGCATTTCTAATATCATTTTGAAGTTTCGTAGACTAAATAATGACTCAATTAATCCAGAAAGTAAGCAACAGATTAAGAGATATGTCACCAAATCGTCAATAAACAACCATTTTGTTCTCATAAACTTCTCTCTTCATATGTCAAAACTGGTTCTTACAAATATAGTAACATGAGAACGCACACACCTCGTGTTTCTCATGGTCGTAGTTAAGCAGGGAGCACCAGCACATTTGTGGAGCAGTGGCTGATGCCAACTGATAGCAGTTTGATGTTTTCATCCTGCAGCCAAAACTATGCTAATATTTAAACTCTTTCCCACCATGACCTCCCCATGATCACTGACTCACATCCTGGCCCTTTTCATTTTTCTCATGTTTTCACTTTCACTATCAAAACACGAAACACATCTCATACTTCTCCTACTTTTCTTGTGTTTGTTTGGTATCTTTTTCTTCTCAACTGTTTTTTAGTTCTTCTCATAATTACCTTCCTTCTGACATAGTTTTTCTCCTCTCTCTTGCTCCTGTCCATTCAGCCTTACGAGGGACTCAAGCTTCAGGACCTGCGCAGGCTGAAGGACATGCTTATCGTGGAGACAGCAGACATGCTGCAAGCCCCCCTCTTCACCGCCGAGGCCCTGCTCCGAGCACATGGTGCGTTTGTCTTTTAGAGAAAGTTGATGTTCTTAAACCACTTCCCTAAACCACACACCACTGTGGTTTCAATATTTATAAAAAAAATCTTCCCTGTCTAAACTTGTGTGTAACGTCCTCCCTCTGCCAGACTGGGACAGAGAAAAGCTTCTGGAGGCCTGGATGTCAGACGCCGAGGGCTGCTGTCAGCGCTCTGGTGTGGCCATGCCCACCCCACCGCCGAGCGGCTACAACGCCTGGGACACCCTGCCCTCACCCCGCACCCCTAGGACCCCGCGCTCGCCCCTCACGCTCACCTTGACTTCTCCCACCGACAGCTGCCTCACACCTGGGGAGGAAGGCCTGGCTACGGTGAGACACAGAGTGATGTCAAATGGCTACATTTTTATGTGGCATCTATGTTACTCCTCAAAGATGTTTTTCATTTAGTTTATTATTTAGGGATTGTGGGGAAGGTTGTGGTGACAGGATTGTTAAAAATCATAGATACCATGTGGTTAGATCTCAGTCTCATAATCTCCCGTTTATTTGAATGGGAGCCATGTGTTATAGAATAGACTGAATAGACTGACGAGTGTAAAGACACCACAAACCTCTAATAAAAATCTTTCAGTCTAGTTAACGTTTAGACATAATGCCAAGCGTCTCACTTGTCTGATTACAGGAAGTTAATGTCTAATCTTAAAAGCACAAAAGAAGGTCATCGGTCATCTTTCCAGCAAATTCCTCTGTCTGCTCTTTGTTGTTGCGCATTACCGCCTGTTGTCTACTTTTTCCATTGAGGCAGGTTTAATTACACATCCAGTACTTTGTACACCCTCAGTTAATTTGTCTGCCTGCTAAACCTGGCTATGGTTTAACTCTCAAACTTTCAAGATGTTCAGACATCAAGCTGTTAGGCTGCTTCTACCAGAAAACTTGGAACATAAAGGACATGCGGGTGTATTTCAAGTAAAACATGGGATTATTTAGATGGAAATTACTTTATCCTGTCTCGCACTGTCGCAGTCTGTTTTATTTTCTCCTTCCCCTGTGAATAATGATGGAGGTGACATTGCAAAATGGAATATATATCATTTTTATAGGTGTTATTATGCCATTACATAATGTAAATCGTGTTATTTGTCTCTCTTGTCTCCCTGCAGTGTGGAATCTGTCTCTGCTCTATCTCAGTCTTTGAGGACCCAGTGGACATGTCCTGTGGACATGAGTTCTGCAGAGCCTGCTGGGAGGGGTACGGTCTTCTGTGTTTGTGTGCATGGGAATATTCCTGCGTCCTTCAGTGTGTTCCCGTACGTCTGCAGTTGCGTGCCGTTTTCTTAAATGTGTGTTTTTCTCTCAGGTTCCTCAACGTGAAGATTCAGGAGGGTGATGCACACAATATTTTCTGCCCGGCGTACGAGTGTTACCAGTTGGTGCCCGTGCATGTGATAGAGAGTGTGGTTTCCAGAGAGATGGACCAGCGGTACCTACAGTTCGACATTAAGGTAGAAACACAACCCCTTGCCCCTCGCCTAACTTCTTGCTACATATTTGTATGAAATTTGTTTTTTCTCCTTGCCCAATCACATCTGCTGTTGCGGTCCTTCCATTTGTCCTCCTTCACTTCTTTTGCATTATTCTGTTCGCTCTCTTTCCATTTTTCCCAGGCATTTGTGGAGAACAATCCTGCCATCCGCTGGTGTCCTGCAGCGCGTTGTGAGCGAGCAGTGAGGCTCACCCGGCCGGGCCCCGGGGACAGTGACCCTCACAGCTTCCCCCTTCTTCCCTCCCCAGCTGTCGATTGTGGCAAGGGTCACCTCTTCTGCTGGTACGCTTTATGATGCTGTTAAGAGCTGTAAACTAGGGATGTCACGAGAACCGATACTTCGGTACCATGTCGATGCCAAAATTCTAAAAACATAACGCAGTTTTTGCACTCGAGTATATAGGTGTGTGTGAGTGAGTGTTAGTACATTGCGTGTGCGAGCTCCTCTGTTTTCTGTCATTGAGCTGTACCTAATAACTGAAATCTCATAATGTTAAGTCTTTTCTTTTTATTTATTACTTGAAGGCTACATAGCCAATGTTTTTTTTGTTGTTGTTATTTGCATTGGTATCAAATTGGGTGGTATTCATGGTATTGGTATCGACTACAACAATTTTGGTTTTGTGACATCCCTACTGTATACACACGTTTCTCAGTTATGATGCCCACAAAGTCATCTCTTTATATAAACACTTAAAACATATATCAATGACAGTGTTACTGATGTGTCACTAAGCAAAGCCAGATATACGCCTCTCTTGTTCAAATATAAGTAAATATAATATGCCAGTCATCCACTTTATCCTTCTTCTCTATTTACAACTTCTCCTGTTTACAGGGAGTGCCTTGGCGAGGCCCACGAGCCATGTGACTGTCACATGTGGAGGAACTGGCTCCAGAAAGTCACAGAGATGAAGCCCGAGGAGTGTGAGTCTGTCCTTCTTATTGTTTGTCTTCCCAGGAGTTGTTCGTGTTGCCAGTGATCATTTGAGCTGTGTCTCAGTGAGCCAGCCCCACAGTTAACAGCAGCTGTCAGAGCTGCCTAACAGGATGTGTCTGATTTATATTTACAACATAATGGCAGGTGTTCAGGTCAGTGATATTTGCCAAATGTGTGGGTGTGTGCCGGAGGGTGTATCTGCAGGGCAGGTGTTGGACAATTGAGCTTTAGCGGAGCTGTGTGTGTGTTTGTGTGTACTGTCCACAGTGGCAGGTGTGAGCGAGGCCTATGAGGATGCTGCAAACTGTCTGTGGCTGTTGACCAACTCCAAACCATGTGCCAACTGCAAGTCGCCCATTCAGAAGAATGAGGGCTGCAATCATATGCAGTGTGCCAAGGTATATGCACTAAGCTCTTTGTCAGCTGCAAACATGTGTGAACATTTGTTTAGATAGTTCTGTTAACTAACTGTTAACATTTCCAATATTTTATCATTCTGTGCACCGTGTTTGGTTATGATTACTACAATATCTTCTCTCTCTCACTCTCTCTGTAGTGTAAGTATGATTTCTGTTGGATCTGTCTGGAGGAGTGGAAGAAGCACAGCTCGTCAACAGGAGGCTACTATCGCTGCACTCGCTATGAAGTCATCCAACAGCTAGAGGAGCAGTCCAAGGAGATGACTGTAGAGGTACACACACACACACACACACACACACACACACACACACACACACACACACACACACACACACACACACACACACACACACACACACACACACACACACACACACACACACACACACACACACACACACACACACACACACACACACACACACACACACACAGAATACACACTCAGATGATCACATAAATCCCTCACATGCACATGAAATATAATCAACGTACACATTTCCACCTGCAACATCTTTGCCATCCCCTGTCACATGATGAGGAACATGTTCATAACCCCGACAGCATTACATACACAAATAAGTTAATATGACCAACAGCATTTAAAGATTTAATATGGAACAATTCTTCATTAAAATGTCTAAAAAAACAAGAGACATGTGTTGTACTATTTGTTTTGTTGACTTGTCTACTCACATTATCCAAAATGTTTCCAACAATGTTCCAACCTGGAGAAATCCCCAATTGTATTCCAGGTAACGGGATGTTTCACTTTGGTCGCCTGTTAATTGCTTCATACCCGCCTTACCCGTGGCTTTGCCCGTCCCCCAAAAATAAATAACACACTGCTAACCAGTTGGCTGTTTTGTTCTTCTACTTGTTTGCATTGTATCACTTGATGAGTGTTAATGTGACTAAATGTAACAGGAATAAAACTGTGAAACATTACCTCATCCGCGCCTGAGTCACGTCAGGTCAATTTTTATCTGCAATGGTGGGGAAGACAACCACGACATCATCCAATAGGTCTTTTGTTATTGTTCCGATTGAGAGACCCCTAATGGCCGCAGTTAAATATTGTACATTTAATACTCTCACGTACTTACAAACCCTAACTTGATTTTGTTACAGGCAGAAAAGAAGCACAAAAGTTTTCAGGAGCTCGACCGTTTCATGCACTATTACACTCGCTTCAAGAACCATGAACACAGTTATAAGGTAACTCTCTCCACGCTCACATGCACAATTTTGTAATGGTTAAGAGCTGTTTGGAGTTTCTTAAGCACTTGTTAATGGACACCTCTGAATATCATGATCCTTGCATATCAGACGTCTCCTCTCTCTCCATTAGTTGGAGCAGAAGCTGCTGAAAACGGCGAAAGAGAAGATGGAGCAGCTGAGCAGAGCCTTCATTTGCCGTAAGCTTCTCCTACACTGACCTCATCCTGTGGTTGGGAAGAGCTGTGTCAGAATAAATGTAATCATTATTACATTGCTCTCCTCCTCGACGATGCATCCAGTCGTAATGATAAGTGTGCGTTTGTGTGGTTCTTTTCTGGTGCAGGTGAAGGCACTCCTCCAGACACGCGGTTCATCGAGGACGGTGTGTGCGAGCTGCTGAAGACGCGGCGCGTGCTGAAGTGCTCTTACCCATACGGCTTCTTCCTGCAGCCAGGCAGCACCCAGAAAGAGATATTTGAGCTCATGCAGGTGATCTAGAAAGACGCCTGTTGATTCGTTTTTGTACTTGTATGTTTTTTTGACATAGTAGATGACAGGTCAGGGTGTCAACAACATCTTTCTCATCTTCTGGGGATGGTTAATTTCCAAGAAAAATTAACAGAAGCTTGACAAGATGTTGAGATACTTTACTGGCATCTTTCGGAAAGTTACCAGCAATGTTTTAATGCATATTGGGTAAAAAGAAAATTTTCTCTTCAGATATTTTTGCCAGGGCAACTTCCTTTATGGCCATGTTTCAAAAGAGCGGTTTAATATGTAATGCAAATACCTTTTCTTTGCTTAAATGGAAGACATTGTCCCTTTTCAGACCGATCTGGAGATGGTGGTGGAGGATCTGGCGCAGAAGGTGAACCGGCCTTACCTGAGGACACCGTGCCATAAGATAATCAGTGCAGCCCGGCTGGTCCAGCAGAAGAGGCAGGAATTCCTGGCATCTGTGGCCCGTGGCGTGGCTCCCAACGACTCTCCTGAGCTTCCCCGCAGGAAGTGAGGACAAACATGATCATACATAAACAAAATGTGTTTTTTCTTTGCTCAGGTTAAGAAATTCACAGAAGAGAGGAATTTAGGAGACAAAGTAGGGTTATAAATACCTATAAGAAAAGTTTGTGTTTGCTTTTCTTTCAGCTACCCTGGAGGATCATGGGACTGGGAGTACCTGGGCTTTGCCTCTCCTGAGGTAAACGGAGAATCTCACACCACACACAAACACTGCCTTTACATTTTACTAAGATAATTCTACTTTCTAAAAAAAACATGCTGGTACAGTTGGTGACGTAATTCTTCATGAGGTCATATAATGCATCAATACGGCTGCGTCTGACTTATTTTGCGTATGTTTTAAGATGGGGAGTCGTCACTCTGTACTGGGAGCGGATCCAAGAGAGAGACAGTCACAGGTAACGCACTGTCATTTTCCTGGCATTTTGTGCATGTGCATGGACTGAATTCTGATTTGCAACACAGCTGCTTGGAGCTGCTTTAGTAGTAACCCACTTTGAATCCCTCTCTGCAGGATTATGCTGACATTCAGTACCGTCGTAGACACAGGCCGCGGCGCAGAGGAGACATGCTGAGTCTGCACAACCTCAGAAGCAACAGTAACACACCAGAGACCAGCAGGAGAAGTGACAACACAGGTCTGGAAAACGGATCGTTTCATGTTCTTATATAGACACATTTATTATTAAAAAGTGTATATATACTGCACAGGAAACATTTACACATGCATGGTACCATATACATCGGATTTTTTTACAGCAGTGTATTTGTGTGGACATGGCATCCCAGTCCAACTCCATTCCCTGCCTCATTTATAAATTCTGACTTGTCACTGCACCAGACAACCAGCTAATGGGATTTGAATTTATTACTCCATGAATCATGTCTGTCAAACGCACACAGGCATTAATGACTGGGATCAATTGGCGGTCAAGCCACAGAACAGTGGCGCTGTTTTAACGCAACATTTTCTGTTCCAGAAGCTCCAGAGAGGAGCGAGGGACGTAGGAGAGTGCTGGGCTCGCTGGATGAAGACGACCCGAACATCCTCCTGGCCATCCAGCTGTCGCTGCAGGATTCCCGCAGAGAGCGAGGCCTGGAGGGAGCGCTGGATGGGCGGCCGGAGCTGGAGCGTGCCCTGGACAGAGGACAGGAGAGGAGGTCGGGTCCGGTGGGAGACCTGGGAGAGGTTGCGTTGCACTCCCTCAACACTGACGGTCCTCTTGGAGCCAGGCGCTCGTCCTTCCCCGCCTCTCTCCTCGATCCTCCTCGGCCCCCTCACAGGACAGACTCCACCTCCCAGGCTCCCATGTCCATCCCCCTCCCGCCCCCGCCTCCCTCTCTCTGCGCAGAGCTGCTGGAGTTGGGAGACAGCCTTATGAAACTGGGGAACATAACCACTCCTTACGACCTAAACACACACACGCAGGAACAGCTCTGCTCGCACCACACATACAACCACAGCGTTCTCACTGCTCCCTACACCACTGAACCTGCTTACAGCGACTGCAGCCATAGACAAGACCATATCACCATCACAAACCCTCGCTATGACGGCAAAGATCAGAGTTACTGCCACTCCAGTGCTTATTTGGCTGACACTGAACACACTGCCTCCTGTGCACTAGAATGCTCCCAAATCCCAACACAAAACCCCGCCCTTCCTTGTGCATATAACCGGGAACACGCAGCCACCTACGACAGCACGCCGAAACCCGACAGCTCTTACAACCCCTGCCCAGAACACAGTAGCTCTTACACTCAGGAGCGGCCCGCTGCCTATGTTCTTGAGCGCCCATCCAAAACAGACCCCCAGGACCCTGCCCAGTTGTGCCTCCCGTCTCCAGAGCTTGAGCCGGAGCTGCTGCTTTCACCAGTGATCCCCCCGGGGGGCCCTTTCACCCCCAGCGATCCTCAGAGTCTGGAGGCCCTGGACCCCACAGCCAGTGCCCAGCTGCTGGACAACATCATGGCCTGGTTCAACAACAACATCAACCCGCAGAACAACCCCCAGAGCCTGGCCCTCATCCCCTCCCCGCCCACCACAGAGACCGAGTCCTCCCCTGACACACACACTGAGACTGACAGCCAGACCTCCAGGGGCGTGACCCCTGCCCCGATCTGGCAGCCCCTGGAGGGCGAGCCAGAAGCGGACGGAGAGTCGGTGAGTCCTTATTTTGGTGCTGGCGGGGCGGAGGCCCCGAAGGCATTGAGGCCGAGCACTCTGGAGCTGGAACACAGAGAGGCTGGAATGGAGGGTGTACATGAAGGGTGTGTGGCGGACCTGTCGCTGGACGAAGCGCGCACACACCCATGCTCACACTCCCAACGTGGAATCAGCCCCGCACACACTGCCCCTCCCACAGAGACAGACTTAGATCTCGTTCTTCAGCTGGAGGTGGACCAATCCCCTGAGGAGTGGGAGGAGCAAGTGCACCTGGTGTGATGGAGTAAAGAGAAAGTTGAATTAAATAGAGGAAGATAGAGATGAGAGAGTGATGAAAGTAAAAGAGGAAAGAAAATCATCATAGAGAGCGAAGCACTAATGGAAGAACACATTGGTCAGAGAGGCCTCACTGAAAGATGCTGGTCTTAGCAGGTTGAGTGTTTACTGTATGTAATATACTGTATCTAAAGAGGACATGAAGCCCTGCAGACTCTGTCCAGTAAAGATGATGTCATACGCAATTTGATTTATAATTATTATTATTTTTTAAGTGCTTTTGTCTGTTTTGAAAACAGACAAACTATTCTTTGAAACCGAGTGTTTAAAACAGACGTCAATGGAGAGCTACTGATATCACACATAAGACATAAAATGCTGCACATGTTTTTTTTAATTTCTTATTTTTATTTATTCCCCACCAACTGTATTTGTCTCCTCAGTTTGTTCAGGGTGAAGTCTTGGTGCTGCTGAAAATCCAAACTTGCCTTGTTAACACTCACACTTCATTCACTCACACACACACACACACACTGACCCGAACCACAAGCTTTTTCAGAGCCCCAAGAGCCAAAACACAGTGATACCTGTAACCTTGGAGCTTGTTAGCGTACTGTACAATCAGAGGGGCCTAATTCAGAGTTCTGGACCTTCACGCACACTGTGCCTGCTTTACGAGAGCCAACACACTACTGATCTTTGCTGTTCGGGAGGCCGCGCAAGAACCACGATACGCCCGTCTGCTTGGTGAACTTCACTCTGGTGCGACAGGCTTTATCTGTATGTTGTGATGGTGTCAATTCTTTTGTAATACTCAAGATGATCACAGAGGGTGAATTGTCTTGTCCCTCTGCACTGCAGGGTCAGGGGTCGCTCTGAGCTTCAGAGCAGCAGTAGGAATTCGTTGTCTTGCTCAAAAGAACCGCAGCATCATGGGTGCTTGTTTCCAGGGGGGGATTAATCGCCTTTATTTTTCCTGCTCGGTGCAGCATCCTGCTACTCATTCCACAAACTTTTGTCTTTATCAGAGAGGAGCTTTCATCCATATTAATATTTCAGTATTTTAGCTGCTTTGGCTCAGTTTTCAAAACACAAAATGCTTTATGGGTACACAATAAAAAGATTCTCATCAGTGTTGCATTTTTAAATATATCTATCCTATGTCCTTTAATGCTGTAAAACATTCACTAAATTTAGAACTATTAAAAAACATGTCGGAGAATAATTACATCAAAAAAATGTATCTATTAAACAATTCTGTTAAAATGTTAATACATATGAAGAAGTCTGGAGTCAGACTTAACACAACAGTTAACTGCATTCTTTCAATTTGTTTAATTTACACCAGAATGTTTCCAAACTCCTCCAAATTCCTGAGAAGCATCACATTAAACCACAACGTGTTCAAGGTTAGAATGTATGAGTTTGTTTTCACATTGAATCTGAGCTTTAGCAGCTAAAATGCTGTAAATAAAAATACTTCAAGTGTTTCTGACTGCAGACGGTTGCTGTTTCTCTCATATCTTTCCCACTACTGACAGCGAGTAGAGTGCTGTTGTTAGTTGGCAGATCCGTTGGGATTTTACTGTAATTTATCCATTTTTATTCCTTATGACGGAGATGAAATCTCTTCCAGTTGAGACCAGAGTCGTTGGGTCCGTGTGCCTTTTCGGTTGTTAATCGTATTTGTTTTATTTGTCTGTATTTATTCGTGTCATTACTTTTTAAAAGGAGTTGCTAATGAACGTAAATGGAGGACACACCACTCTGGCTGTTGCCACAAATACACTGAGGTTCTTGATGCACATTAGTATTGTTTGTCCTTTGCGCCCTGATTTATCTGACTCGACTTCATCCCCAGAGAGAACAGGTTCATGTTTCGACCAATTTATTTATTCAGAAATGTTTTTGAGGCTCTATTAATGAAATCATTGCTTAATTATTCACCTATTTGAGTTTCCACGATCATTAACAACCACTTTATCTGAATGTTGCTCAAGTCTAGTCGCCCTCTGATTACTTCTTCAAACGTGATGTAGAACTCTGACTCCTGGCTGGTCATTCAGACGTTATCTTTAAACATTATCGCCCCACATTGATGTTTACAAGAGAATTGAACACTGCCTTTTGTGTTGAGATATGATATGGTGCTTTGGGGACTGGGATGGTAATATTAATGGAGTGTTTTTAATTATAATCTGGTGGCATGAAAAAAAAAAAAAAAAATCAAATCCTGTCCAAGAGGAAAGAAATCTGACTTTTGTTGAAATTCCTCGCTCTACGTTACCCAGACACACGTGACATGCAATCATGGATGCATCACTTATAACTGATCATGTGCTTGAGGCTTGTTTTTAAGTGGGATCCTCCACAGAAAATAATGTTCTCCGCTCTGTGTGGAACATTAAGCTGTGAAGGTGCTGGAACAGGGCGTAGGTTCTGATGGAGACGTTTCATGAAGCCTCCAGAGACGTTGGTGTTGCCGCCGACGTCTCAGACTCTTTTCACTGCTCGATCAACGGGACTGATTTTCGGTTGCATGGTGCTACGGAGGAAGCACAGAGTCTGGGGTCTTTTTAATTTGCACACGCATGCTATTGATGCATTGCACTAATCCAGTGCTGACAGGCAAGATGTGGAGAACTGACAAGTGATGCTTTTATTATTATTATTATTATTATTATTATTATTATTATATTCTTTTTTTTGTTTTCCTTATTAGAGTTGGATTCATGGCCTCAGGGGAATGGTCCTGTGCCATTTTGTAATCCATATATAATTTGTCTATTTTAATGGTCCATTAATGAACAACATCAGACTTCAACAATGAAATAAAAAATGAAATTTGCACTCTCATTGATAATACTTGATACATTCCCAGTCGGTCCATGAGAGCGGTTTGATGTGTGGCCAAAAACTGTAAATGAAAGTGTCAGTGCAAAGTTAACTCTCAATAAAAAAGAACTGAAAGCGTGTCGCTACGAGTTCGGTGTCAAGTTGTCTGTTGCAGAAATCTGCAGAGGAAAGAAGAGGCTGCTTCAGATGTCGCTTCTTCTTCTTTCGCTGATCCACACGATCAATGGAGCATCTTATTCTGGACATGGACGACTTGTCTGCGCTGTGAGTCCGGTTCTACTTGACTCCGGTCATCAACAACATGTCAAACACGATCAAGTAAAGTTGTCTCATATTCTGTAAATTCATATTTATTCTGCAGTAGTAAAAACAGTTGGGTCAGTGGATTCGGGGTAATTTCAGGAGAAAAACTCACTGTTGGTCAGAGACAACATGATCATTATTTAAATAGTGAACCGTTGACTGTCAATTAACAGAAAATTCTATCTATAAAGAATTAATTCACGTCCCAGCTGTTGGACATTCCATCTAACAATGGTACTATGCCAATCAATTCCAAACAGGTCTTTAATTAATTTTATTAATAAATAACAAACCCCCAAAAATGTGTCTTTTGCTAACATCTGTCCTTTTAAAACAAACACTGCAGTGGAAAAATTTCTAACTTGAGTGATGTTATTGTAACGACATGTTACTGAATAACATTCTATGAAATATTAACATCCCAGCAGGTACAAACTGATTCAGGTGAGCCCTTATACAAAGTTTGATCATGTGTGTTTTCATAATATTTCTGCAGAGCTACAGGGTCTTTAATTATTGAAACAGGAAAAATATAGTTATGAATACAGTATAATAGTAGTTGTGAAGAAAGTGGTGGTGAAACTTCCTGACTCCACCAGTAGGCGGCGGTGTGGTCCGACCGATCTGACGTCACGCCTCCTCTTCCTCGTGTCGCGGTATTTACGTCACATCCCCGCGACGGAAACGTGAACAATACGACAGTGGCCCGAGTGTAAAAACTGAGCTGTAATTTTTTTTCTCATCGGTGGAGGATTCGTTGTCTCAGTCCGTCGCCATCATGAAACTCGTCAGGTACGTGGACATGGGGAGATTCCGTCTGTGCAGCTCCGGGGTTAAAAATGGAGAAAAGTGCCGAGACGCCGCGGGATGGATGCGGATGTTTGGAGTGAGGCGGGAAGCGGAATGAATGGAGGCTGGTCCCGGGCTCCTCTCCGCCGCTCCCCGCTGAGCTCCAGGCTCCAAATCAAACCCACTAATACAAACGCATAGTTACACGCATGCAGACACACACAGACTCACACATGCATTGTGCTTTTATTAAATATCGAGCCACTATCTTATCTCAGCAGTTATGTCTGCTAACTAGCTTAAATTAGCATCGACACGAAGCGTTAAATCACTTGTAGGCCGCGTCTCCTGTTGGCTTTAAACTTAACTTAAACTTTAATGAGCTTGTTGTTATTTATTAATGTGACTTCTTAAAGAAGTTGTAGCTCTTTGTTTATATTAAATGTAGGCCCCGCTTCGCCTGTGTGCGCCATTGTTTTGGTGCTGTTAGCTCCACGGCTAACGGCTAACACTAGCTGCCCTCAGGTTACACTCCATGGAGTTGAGAACAGAGTTGTGTTGTGTTCTCACTCGATGATTCCTCCCGCAGGTTTTTGATGAAACTCAGCCATGAGACAGTCACTATCGAACTGAAGAATGGAACCCAGGTCCACGGCACCATCACAGGTGAGAGGAGCTTTCTGAAGCACGAAGATGTGTTGGTCTTTGCAAAGTTTATTTGCAGAGTTGGGGCGTGATCTTTTTTTTTTATGATATTAATATGCAATAGCTTAATGTTAAGCATGCAAACAATTATCCTGCTGACGTAGTTGTAATGCTCATGTTGTGATTAGATTTAATGGGATAGTTCATCCCAAAATGACAATTATCATTATCAACTCACGACTATGCCAATGGAGGGGGGGGTGGAGTGTTTGAGTCCACAAAACACTTTTGGTGTTTCAGGGGTAAACATCGTTGCAGCCAAATCCAATACAATTGATTCAAAAACACAAAATGCCTCCATACTGCTCCTGTGGTGTCTAAGTGTCTGTAAGCCCTGACACTCAAATTCTACCTGAAACGAGGTCATTTACACCATGTTTAACCTAAATGTCCTCTGATATCCTCCTGAGGAGCTGCGTTCGTGCTTGGATCACAGTGGACACACGCTAAAAGCGTCATGTAAATGTCCTCGTTTCAAGTCAAATTTGAATGCCGAGAAGATAAATATGAATTCAGCAGGTCTTTATGAAGCTGATTTGATGTATATCGCTATATATATATATATATATTGATATTGATATCGACTGATAAGAAAACAATTATCGTGATACGGTTTTTCCCCATCGCCCAAACCTGCTATCCCTTTAAAACTGCTTTAAGGCAAACACGGGTAATGAAATGCAGCTCAGTTACTCTGCAGAGTCCCCGCTGGTTAAACCATGTTCACAACTTTCCTACGTTCATTCATAATGTGAGTCACTATAGCTGAACTCATACTTTTTCTCATTATTGATTTATCTGTCCCCTCCCTGAGAGAACCTGGCTCATATCTAACTGAATTTTCAATAGTCAGTGGGACATAAAGAGATGAATATACTATATACTCAGATAATGAGTCTATACAATGTGAAATCACTATCCGGATCTAAAAAAAAAAAAAAAAACATTAAAAAAAGTTTGACTCTGTCCCAAAATACCATTTAAAACCCTTGTTTCCAGCTTACATTCATATTATGCATTTGTAATGTTTCATGTTATCTTTAACAGCTGACTTCAGTGACTCACCAGAGCACATAACTAGAGTTGATCAAGTTTGACTAGTTTGCTTTCACTTGTGTGTGTTTTACTCATGAAGCTCAACTGTGTGTTTGCATTAGTGCAATAACACGATTGGCTTGATGTGTTTCCTGCTTTTGCTGTTGTAAAGCAGATGATGGTATTTTGGGAAGAGAGGCGGGATATGTGTCATACAACCACAATCTGGTGTTTTAAACTTTTTGTTTTTAAGATTCTTTGATTGATTTGGCTCCCCGTTCATGTCTCCAGTCAACCGGAGTAGTAGACAGTAGTAATTTTATTACTTGTCATTGTACAGCTACTTTATGATCAAAGGATTTGTGTGAATGCAAATAACATGTCACATGTTTGTTCATCTTCACATGTTTGACCCTCTTCTATTTCTCATTCAGGTGTCGACGTTAGCATGAACACTCACCTGAAGGCTGTGAAAATGACTCTGAAAAACAGGGAGCCCACTCAGCTCGAGTCTCTTAGTATCCGTGGCAACAACATTCGCTACTTCATCCTGCCTGACAGTCTTCCACTGGACACCTTGCTGGTCGACATCGAGCCAAAGGTCAAGTCCAAGAAGAGGGAAGCCGGTGAGTGTGGCAGAAACGACACAGGCCAACAAAAACATGAGAAGAACACACCATCAATGGTGTTTTTGTATTTAGTGAAACGCTTTGTGTTTGTTAGTTTAGAGAATCATTGGCCCTGGTATCTAGTTTTTCGTTGTTGTGGTCTAAACGTTGACTGGTCCACATCTATATTTTATTTGATATGCTGGAGAAAGTTTGATAGGTGTGCTGACTGTTACTGGCTTGTCTTTTAGTGGCTGGCCGTGGACGAGGCAGAGGACGAGGCCGCGGCAGAGGAAGGGGACGAGGCCGAGGCGGTCCAAGGAGATGAGCACCAGGCTGTACAGTTGCTTCTCACCTCCCAGCTGTTTGTACAGGATCTTTTTTCTCAGAGGAAACCTTTTTTGAATTTCAGTGTCTTTTCTTTATTTTTCCTTTTTGTATATTAAAAGTGCTTCATATGAAGAGGATCAACTGGACTTTGGGCGTTATTACAGCATTGTTGACTGGGTGTTTTGTTATCCAGTCAGATACTTTTGTTTTCTAATCGTTTTCATTACATTTAATAAAGTGTCTTTGAATAGAAATGTTTTCCATGAGTAATGCTACAAAAACTGGGAAAATGCCAAAGGGATAAATAATAGCTGTGTAATGATGGTAAAAATGAACTGAACTCATCACGAGTTACTGTACATTTTTACCATCATTCATGGTGGTCACAATGATGGGTGAATCCAAAAACGTAATATGTGCATGTTTAAATGTCTATATGGTCATACTTATCAGAAACCTATGACCGTAGAAAATGTAGATGGGTTTATTCACTGTTTGTATTTAAAATATTTGGTAATAAGGATTTTCACTGGGTTGTAAGGAGTCTAAACATTTAATCTGAAGGACAAAGGTTCTAAATTTCTCCCCTTATGGTTTTCAAAAGTTCTAAATGAACAGAAATTCGAAACCTGTTCCACGTCTGAACTTGCGTCTTATTCATGCAGTTATTATGTGAGCTTTAACCACAGTGAGCTTTAGAAAACATTCATTCAACTAATTGGCTCTGACTGCTTTAAATTACAAGATCAAAACAAAATTATAAAAATGCAAACTACATATATAAAATGATATATCCATACAGTGTAATGTACATATTTGTATATTGTAAGTAAATATTTAGAATTTGTTGACTAAAGTTTTATAGGGAACAAAAGACAAATGATGGAATAATAACTTGTATAATTGAATATTAATAGTATTTTAATTTTATGTAATTGAAGCCTTAGTGTTAAAGCGCCACCTACAGGCGGCAGTGACTATCCTGTGATTGGCTGACAGGTTTAAAAGACGGTGTGGGCGTGTGGCTGCTGGGAGTTGTAGTCCTATGTAGCTGAGCCGGCTACTCCGGTCACATCAGAACAGACAGACCTGTGTCCACTGACGGTCCTCCACACATCCTGTCTGTCACCCAGCTGAGGAGAAAACACACCGACATGGCGGCTCTCGGTCAATTCATGTATTTCGCCTTCGGGAGCAACTTGTTGAGGCAGCGGCTGCAACTGTCGAATCCCTCTGCCATGTTCTGCTCCACCGCCAGACTCAAGGTAACCGAGCGCTGCTTTGTTCAAATCGCCTTTTACTCCAGGAGCGACGAGCTCCTATTGTGTTTTTGTCTTCTACCGCCAACCCTGACAAATAGGGCACAAATCAACTGTTCATGTTGGAACAATTAACATTAATAATTGACATTCTCTGGTCGCCATAACAGCACCCGTTTAACCGACGGGACGTGAACGCAGCATTGACAATCGCATAACACACTGCATAACCATGGGCTACCACGTGCACGCGCATTTCCACTGTATTACGGTCTGCTGCTGTCATCTGTCTGCACTGAGATTGTCCATAGTCATTAATAATACATATAGTTTGTAAATAGTTAGCCAGGTTCAGGGCTGTAGTTCGATTTCTGCTGTGACTATTATGTAACTTTCTGTAATAACATGTAATTGCTAAAATAGTCAAAAATATAATTATATATTTTTCATGTCTGTGTCATATCCTAGACATTGAAACTGGTGTTTTAGTTTTTATGTCACATTGTTGTTCTATGACATTCTCTGGTCGCCAGAACAGGCCCCGTTTAACCGACGGGACTTGAATTCAGCATTGGCAATCACATAACACACTGCATGGGCTACCACGTGCACGCGCACTATGTCCGTTATTACAGCATTGTTATTACAACATTGTTGACTGGGTGTTTTGCTATCCAGTCAGATACTATTAGATGGGTTACATAGAACCGGGAAAAAAACACCGGTTTTTCTGCTGTTGTGTTGGCATAGATACGTTTTAGCCATGTAGCCTGCACCACAACTGTGATTGGTCTGCTTGGTAGCTGGTCAGATCATTACTTCCTGTCCAGTGGTCGTAATCATCATCTCCCCCAATTCCTTCTCTCTTTTCAGCTTGTCAGTCATTTCAGTGAAAGTAACAGTAGCCTGGAACTTTTACTGCATGAACCTTTTTCTTGGAACTAAAAGGGTGCCTGCAGTTTCCACTGCGGTCTGAAGACCAGGGGAGATCAGGAAAGAGACGAGCACTAGTACCAAAATATATATAAAAAAATGCTAGATTAAAAGTAAGGAGACAGATTTTACGAACACGTGGTCGAGTAGTTAACGAATCAGGAAGCACGAGCAGGGAGCGCAGACTCTTGGGGGGTCAAATGAGATCTCTGGACCTTACGTGATTTAGACCATAGGAAAAATGATTCCAGGGAAGAGCACAGTCAACTCTACCTTACAGCCAAGCACAGCTTCTAGTCCAGGCTCTTGTCATCTCACACCTAGACTACTACAACTCCCTCCTGGCTGGTCTGCCTGCTGGTGCTATCCCCCCTCTGCAGCTCATCCGGAATGCAGCAGCTCGACTGGTCTTCAACATACCGAAGTTATCTCACACCACTCCGCTCCTCCGCTCCCTTCACTGGTGACCAGTGGCTGCGTGCATCCGCTTCAGGACACCAGTACTTGTGCAACACGCTGCGAAGGGATCGGGCCCAGTCCAATCCAGGACCGTACACCCCAGCCCCCCCACTCCGCTCTGCACTGACCAATCGGCTTGCTGTATTGCAGTATTTTGTCTGTTGATTGATGAGAATTCACCCTGTCAAATAAATTAACAAACAGAAGAATAATAATAGAAGAATAAACAGTGCCTCCCATTTATTTATAAAGTTGATATTATTATTGTCTAATATTGGTCCTTTTAAATGATGAGACTTTTGAGTGACCCCCCCCCCCCCCACCACCACCACCACCACCACCCCCACCACCACCACCACCACCATTAAACCGGCTGCAACAACAGGGTCTGGGACCAACAGCAGAACAGTCCTGCTGGGACTCGGCTGAAAACACAAACATAGCAGCTCTTTACATGTACAGTGGAATAAAAGGCATTATGTTTGAAATGCAGACATCACAGCCTTTTGTCCCCCTTGTGTGTGTCTGTGTGTCTCTGTCACAGGCCACCTTTGTCAGAGTAAAGACCAGTTGAGGGCAGCTTGTCCATTTGGAGATAAACACTCTCCCCAATTGGGACAAAGGTTAGGATTTAGGCGGGTAGTGGTTATGGTTATAGAAAGTCTCCAGGAAATGAATGCAAGTGTGTGTGTGTGTGTACAGGACTACAAGTTGAGCTTTGGCCTGTGGGAGGAACACGTGGACAACAATTGGCACGGCGGAGTGGCCACCATAGAGTTCTGTCCAGGCGATGAAGTGTGGGGGGTGATCTGGGCTTTGAGCGATGAAAACCTCAGGAGTCTCGACAAGTGAGACACACACACACACACATCAAAACACAGCTGCTACATCAGTCCGATGGCTGATATTTGTCATTATAAGTGACGCTGCATGTTTCTTTTTTCTGTGACCTCAGCCAGGAAGGAGTGAGTGAGGGGATGTACTCGCCACTCAACGTTACCGTGGAGACAGACAGAGGGCAGATATTCTGCAGGACGTACCAGATGAACAATTTCCACGCCTGCCCCCCCTCTCCTCAGTACAAAGAGGTTTGTGGCCACAAAACACAGGTTAAGAAACACCGTACCTGTACATGATGACATGTTACAAATGGCCGGAGCTGCTTTCAGACCTGCACTGACGTCCAGACTTTTATCCAGAAATTATTCCAAAGGTCAGTATGTAAAAAAGCTGAATCTCCGAATCAGCTGCTCTGGACATTTCCCGGAACGTTTGGTGCCAGTGCTCTAGTATAATGTCGGGAAAATGTGAGAATAGAGCAGGAAAATGTTGTGAGTGGGCGTGTCGATAATGTTTTTAACACGTGACGGACGCAAAGCTGAACTGAATATCTCAGGATGAGAAAGAGGGAAGAACCAGACAAAGATGTCAACTTGGAAATACAACAGATTTGAAAGCTTGTGGTGATAGGGGCAGATGTGCTTCAAACAAACACATGTGATTTCTGTAGCGGACTTTATGCCTCATGTCCTCCCTCCTCCCCCCCCCCCCCCCCCCCCCCCCGCCTGAATGTTCTGGACACTTTCTTGCTGTTGTGAACGCATCTGACAGTGACAATCTCCTGCTGCGTTCTTCATGTGTGAAAGACAAACTGGAAGTTGCCCGCACCCTATTTTCCAGACATTTCCAAAGTTCATGTCTGAAAACAGCTTTGCTAACCAGTTCGATCTTTTTAATCATTTTATTTACCAAACGTCCCTCTCGCTGTGTTTCATGATTAGGTGGTGTGTCTGGGTGCAAAGCAGAACGGCCTCCCAGAGGAGTACAGGAAGAGCCTGGAGTGGATTCAAACCAACAACTACAGTGGCCCCTCGGTCCTCGATGAAATCAGAACAGCTGTGGAAGAAACGTTTTAAAAGTTTACTCTTGAACTTGGGGGGAAAAAAAGAAGAGCTAATGACGGGACCTTGTGGTCTCGAGGTTCACTTCACAGCAGTTTCTGGGGCTTTCAACCAGATCTTATTGTTCTTCATCATGACATATGTAAGACTCAAATGAAATAATGATGTAAAATGTAAAAGTGATGATGAAGGCTATAAGAATGTGGAAAAAGCTAGTAAGTGGACCTTGATTTTAGATTTTTTTAGTCAAACTACTATTTTAGGTCAAGACCAACTGTAGCACTGGGGTCAGATGATAATAATGCATGCTGCTAATATTGACACATTTGGCTGGACCCAACACACACCTAATATTTTATCCTTCTGAGACTTATGGTGACGCATGTATTTTTAATTTTAGAGCTGAGATAATGGGTGATTGAACTGAATGAAACTGTATGTAGTATAAGTAGTATAAGTGTTTCTCAGGGGAATATTAAACACACTAATAACTTTAACACCTCACTGTTGCCAGCCTTTATTTTTACTTTCTGTTCTGTATTATGGTCATATTGAAAAAAGAGAATAAAACCATGTTAATAATAAAGTAATATTACCAAAAAAAGGCGTAATATTACGAGAATAAAGTTGTAATTCATCTTTCAAAGTCCTGAAATTTATGATAATGTGCTGCTGATGAGCCAATAGATTAAGTATTTTGTTATTTGTGAAACCTATAATACAGTATAACTTAAAATGAGGAATGTGGAGATTATTATTAACTGATCTTCTGATATGTCCCCTCTAAAATGACACGTATCCTGAAATTACAACTTTATTCTTGTAAAATTACAATATTAACCATGAAATACTAATTTACTCATATATGACTTTAAACTCAGATTTCCCCTCTTCAAGTGGCCCCTAGTACTGTTTCAGTCAGCTTCATGTTAAAGATACATTTGAGGGCTTTAACACAGCATGAGTAAAAACATATATATATATTTAATTACAAATAGAAAACCAAAGTAATGAATGATTCATGTAAAAAGAAGCCACTTTATTTTTTTACAACACAGTGGTCTTGGACAGTATGAGAATGTTGACCTCTCCCTACACTTTTGAACCTCTAGGAATTATTGAAAATACAAGTTAAAAAAAACAAACCAGGAGAACAGAAGATTTGACAGTGAAAGAATCCACACTCGATAACATTTATGTTCTGTTGAATCTACAGTATAATCTATGCAAATTTGTGGACTTCTTCACAATGGCACAAATCGTAATTTCACCCGACAGTAAAGAAAAAGAAAAGTTCATGCAAGCGACATGATTCAATTGAGATTAATAATAGTAATAACCAAGTATTCTGGGAATCGAGCAAGAACGTCCACCTTAACAGTTTGTGGGAGCTGGTGAGCAAAACACATTTCCCCCTTAAACTGTGTCAATACAAAGAGGGAAACGGCGTGAAGAAACAAAAACAATAAAGCCGTGCACATGAATGAAATAGGTCCAATATGTTACAAAAAAGGACAAAAGAAAAAGCCAAATAACTGAACTCTACTTGGAGGTGTGCACTTAAGTTTTAATATTAGAAGATAAGAACTGAAATCACACTTTTTATACAAAGGGGTTTAAATAAAGGGTGAAAAAAGCAGCTACCAGGCACAAGTCAGTGATTATGTCGAAGTCAGTAGATTGAATGCGATATTGCAGCTCAGCGATCTGCACCATAATAAACCTGTATCTTCAATATGCTTGTATATATTATATATCAGGGAGTATCACGACATGACTGTTTATGTGGAAATAATGTTATGGGCCACTGACAACATTCTAAAGTCAAATGAAACACTATTAATGACGGCTACTTGGAGAAACTGCTCAGGTGTACGTTAGGAAATACACTGTATCCGCACCAGGATCAACTCTTCCAGTGACTGTCAACACAAAAGGCCATCGGTAAAGTACCAGAGTTCAATCAGAGGGGTCGGCTTCTGAGTCCTTTTCTGAACTCATTCCACCGGCTCCACCTCCCCTGCAACTTTCTCCTTTCCGCTCACATCCATCGGTTCCGGTGCGTCCTCACTGTTCGCCTTCGGCGCCGTTTTATCGTTGTGCGGCTGCTCTGTGGGTTCAGTGGGCCGCAGCTGTGGGAAGAGCAGGTTGTGCTTGAGTTTCCTCACTTCGGTCATGTTGAAGCCCATGAGAATGGCGGTGGTGTTCCTCTTGAGGCTTCTCATGCACTTGCTGCGCTTCTTGCTGAAGAGGGCCGCCAACTCCGGCTTGGTGAGAGAAAGCCTCCTGCACAGCTCGTCTGTCTCCGCTCGGGTGGTGTAAGGGTTCAGGTTGAAGTATTTAGATATGAAGTCTCTGCGCTCGTCACCGCGGCGATCGACCGGGGTCGGCTCCAAAACCAGCTTCACCGTGGGGTCGCTCTGGACCTCGGGCTCGGAGGGCTTCGGAGGCAACAGCTTTTCCTGCTCCCGCTTCTTGCGCATGGCCGCCTTGACCTCTCTTTCTCGTTTGTTGTCCTCCATGGCCTGCTTCAGCGCAGCCTCCAGCCGCTTCTTTGACTGCTGCTCCTCTGCGGTTTCCACAGGTGCAGGTCGAATCGCACGAGTTGGAGTTATGGTTGCTGGAGTCTGTTTCATAGTCAGCCCTTGTGGCATTTGGACAAAGTAGAGCCCGGACGGCTGAAGGATCTGCTGAGCTGGTTTTGGAGGCTGCTGCGGCGGTGGCGGTGCTGTAGGTTTGGGTGGCTGTGGTTGTTTTGGTGAACACCGGCATCGCTGAATGTGGAGCATCACCGCCTGCTGGGTGACCTTCCCCGTGTACACTCCGTTGCAGTATATGCACTTGAAAGCCTCCGTCTTGAGGATGGCATGGATAGTAGGAGCAACAAAGTGTTTCTGTTTCAGATGCTGCAGGTGTTTGGATTCATTCGGGAACTTTTCATCACAGAAGGGACAGTACATGCTGTTGATTTTCACAGGAGCTGAGCAGAGTTCTGACTGGCTGCTCGGCTGCAACTTAAAGAAGATCAGGTCGAGCGTACTTGTGACCAGGGCAAGGTTGACCTCTGTGTCTCCGAGGATCTCTTTCGGTGCAGTGGTGTGGACGTCAAAGTAAGGGAATAGGATTCCTCCGACACCTTTTGAGTAGACCCTGAACTTCTCCCTTAGGAAATCACAGTATGCTTTGCTTGCGGGATTGTGCTGCTTCACATGCTCGGCAAGTTGTTTGATTGAGTAGAACAAGGCTGAGCAGTACAAACAATGCAGGCCATGCAGCAAGTGTTGGAAGACGCTCTTCTCTGAGAGAAGAATTTTGCATGTTAGACATTTGACAGTTTTGTCTGGCATTTTCTTGAGGAATGTTGCTCGTGCTGCTAAACTTTCTGACTTGGACGTTGGGGATTTTGCCTGATGGGCGACTTCTGTGTGAATGTCAAACACGTTGGAAGGAAAGAGTTCATTACAGAGGGGACAGGTAATCCATTTCTTAGTTTGTGGTACGGAGTTACTTGTTTGCTCTACGGCCTTGAGAGGGGTACTTGTGCTCTGCGAGACGGGCATCGCTCCCTGCAGTGGAGCAAACGTGTACGTGGGCATGCCGTTCACCCTGTTGCCGGTCGGAATCAGGTGATTCAGCAGGGACTGTGAAGTCAGCATGGTGCCTTGTAGGTTGATTTGGTTTGTTGATGCATTTTGTGCAACCACAGCAGGCTTGGGTACAGCTCCAGCTGCCATGTGGGCCTGCATTCCTGACGGAACCAGGAGCTGCTGTGCTTGGTGAGTCTGATGTGGTTGAGCAGAAGCCTGAGCTAGAACCATCGGTCCCTGTTTCAGAGACACGGTAGACATTGTGGGCAGCTGGAGCATGGACTGTCCGTGGGGTAAAGTACCTCGAAGCGATATCGTGGCACCAGGATGAAGAAGACCTTTAGCCTCGGCACTAGCTAGCTGCACCAGTGCCGACGCTTGAGGGGGCAGAAAAGCTTGGTTGGTTCCAGGGGCACAGAAAAGAGTTGCAGTGTTTGTAGTTCCTTGTAGTTGCTGTAATGTCACCAAAGTCCCAGCAGGTTGGCCATTAGCTGGTAAAACCAAGGACTTACTGTTGAATATTTGAGCTTGCTGTATTTTGGGAGAGATATTTGGGAATGTAAGAAACAGACCATTTCCATTGGGTGTCGGTTTGATGGTGTAGTTCTTGTTCTCGTAAATCAGGCTCTGAACTTGTGTGCTGACCGAATAATGCGATGGCTCGACCAGCATGTGATGCAACATTTGGTCTAGATTCCCCGTGTTCATCTTACACACTTTGCAGCAGTAGATCTTTACAGACGTATTTCCTTGAATATTTAATCTGTAACCTATATACTGTTCTGCCAAATTGTCCAAGTGCTTGAGAATAATGTGCTTCTTCATTGCAAAGATCGAAGAGTTCGGAAATCCACACCTTCGACACTGATACCTCTCGTTTCCGCGATGGGTGGGTAAAGACGGGTCCCTTGCGGGTTGTATGTGGGTGCCGAGTTTGGCGTGGAAGAACAGCATGTGCCTCTTGACGACCTTGGGGTGGCTGATGAAGAGGCACTGGGAGCAGGGTGCCAGCGCGCAGAAGGACTGGACGTATCCATGGCAGCGGGACACGTGACTCCTGAAGTTGTAGATGTTTTGTGACGAGTACTTGCAGAGGTTACAGCACAGAGAGCGGGACCGATAAGGCCACTGAGCAGAAAGAAAAAGTCAGTCAATATCTCAGTGAATCAAGTTCAAATTATAACATTCTCAGCAACTTACATATCTTTAACAATATGGAATAAATACTCCACTAACATGAGGTATTCATTATTTAACAGTTACTCAATCTAGCAAATAATCCATTATGAGTGATATTTTGTTAATGTGTGTCACAATCACCTTTTTCTGTAGCCTCGTACTGTATCCCTCTGCCAAATCAATCCACTTCGTTCCCTGGAAGACCTCCTCTTCATCTTGGTTTGTCTCAGGGTTTTCATCAAGATCCTGCCCAGTAAACAACACACAAACAATGTTTCAGCGTAAGAAACAGTACAATGTAAAGCATGCGAAAAACCAACATTCAAAATGGTTAATAAGGAAATTAAAAGCAACAGAGGGGGGATGCATATAGCATAGCCTGCTGTATATACCCCAATCGGGTCAAATTAACTGTTAACTTCCAAAAATCAGGAAACCAGAAGTGGTGTCACTTTTAAAATGGCTCCCACTTTTGAATGGTAAATGTTCCTATTTGCCCTTTGACCTAATTACATCCATCCAAACCCCCCACCCCCACCAGGAGTTGGCCACTACCCCTACCCCTGGCTTTGTGGTTTCCATGGAGATATGTCACCTCCTGACGACTCCTTTTATTGTAGTAATGCAAGATTACAATGATGTCATCATGGGTCATATATTTATACCATATAATGATGAATGATTGGTTAATCTCAACAAGCAGGTGATCATGTCTCTTTTGCAAAAGTTTCACTTAATTTCTTCAGGACGCAATTTATCTTAGTAAATCATATGATGTCTAATAAAAATATGCGGGAATATCAAAATACATGAACATATCTGACGAGTTTCAACATTAACACAACCTCTCCATTGATTAGTCCTGCTCATGGATTTGTGACATTCTCCACATTAGAAGAATACTACGGAAAATCTGCCAGTAGACATGACGTCATATCCCCCAGCTCCCCCCTCCTGTTGCCATAACAACCCAATAGAAAAACCTGTGAGCATCTTTCTTTTAATGTATCAAATTTAAATCTGATTGGTGGTTGTAATTAAACAATCAAACTTAAAATACCCTAAGAAATTAACTATAAACTGAAAATTATTTTGAAACTGTAAGGTGGTTGA
Organism: Hippoglossus hippoglossus; assembly: GCF_009819705.1. Lineage (NCBI taxonomy): Eukaryota > Metazoa > Chordata > Actinopteri > Pleuronectiformes > Pleuronectidae > Hippoglossus > Hippoglossus hippoglossus. The sequence goes on from NC_047161.1 coordinate 9,771,123, forward strand.
TGCTGCATTTGGATTAGAATTGATTGGTTAATAGCTGACGTTAGAAATCAATGCAATGATGGAACATGACAGATTTTATAAACTTAAATCATCATTAATTGATCAGTGACCATCCGTCACTTTCTTTTATACTGATGATTAAGATTTGCTTTGATTTCTGACCCGCACTCTGCATCCGACCGTTATTCATCTGTAAACAACTGGACCCTGAAAACAACTCTACATACCTTCAGCAGGTTTTGACAATCCTCCAGGCCAATCTCAGAAAGAATGTTTTTCACCGCCTTGCGCGCCTTTCTGATCTTCTCAATGTTTCCCACCGGAACCTGATACATTTTACCTCACAGGCCTGATAAAAGACACAAATTGTAATGGGACAGAGCATTAATACACAATTATTACAACGCTATGATAAATATATGTTTACTAAATAATGTATGTACAGATTTAAGGCGCATTCAAATGCATGTGACAGTGGGGTCACGGGACACTAACCACTCTTTCAGTATGGCAACTTAATTGTACAGTTTGTGACGCTGCTGTAGATTCAGCTGCTTGGTGAAGGACGACTAGAAATAAAGGATTAGAATAAAACAGGAAATGGAAATACTGGGAACAAAAGATGAAGGGAGACACAATCAGTGTCATTAGCTGAGGTCAGTTAATCCATGATCTCTGTGTGTGTGTGTGTGTGTGTATAAACCAAGAAGGCAACATCAATTTGATTTCATCTAATAATAGTTAGAAATATCGTTGTTAAATGTCCAAGATGCTGCTAATGAAATGATTTTAAAAAGACAAATCATCAGTGTACTGTAGTCACCATCATTGATTAGTGAAAAAATAAACTGCAGCATTAAGATCATCCTCATTAGGATCAACACTTTCCTGTATAAATAAAAAACACAACACATGCCTGTGTACAAATCACAGCGACACAACAGTTGTTGTGCAACAGCTGATTCCACTACGAGCCTCTGCGTGAATAATACATGAAAACTCGCACTTAACTGAGACAAGACGAGAACTTGCAGCCAGTTAACGGTGTGTGTTCGGATCCCAGTCACCACCGATGCTAACGCTGCTGTGTGCGTGTGTCAGCGTGTGTTGCCCACATCGGGGTCACCACAGCAGCGGGTTGTGATCGGGATGCGCCTCCTCCTCCTCCTCCTCCTCGGCCCCGCACGGACATTTACCTTCGTCTTATTTCCCGTGAACGTCTGCGTTGGATCCGACAGGTTCCACCGATCCCCACTTCCACCGGCCCGTGTGTGTGTGTGTGCGTGAGTGTGTGTGTGTGTGTGTGTGTGTGTGTCGACAAGCTGCGTCCGCTGCCACCGCCGCGCGCGCACACTCATCCGAGCAGCATCCTCCGGTCACACACACACAAGCGCGCACGCCTCCGGGAGAATGCGCGATGTTTGCGAAGCACCTGCGATGCTACGTTAATGTCGCCGCCGCTTTTGTCCCTTTCTTCCTCTATTGAGAGGAAAAAATATGGCGCACAAGTTCAGGATCTGACGTAGCCGGGCTCATTTGCATACAGCACAAACTGACCAATGGGAGGCGCCTCTGCCTAAAAACGGAATAACTTTTTTATTCCTCCGCCGCCACCGTCGCACACTCGCCCGGGGTCTCCAGGTGATGCCTTTCATCCTCCACTCGGTGCCTTTCATGTGATAAGTCACCTGTCCATTGGGCTTTTGGTCCTTACACCACATGGCTAGGCCGGGGGGGCGTGGCTCCTGCGACCCCTACTGGATGTCACGTGGCATGTGACCAAGGCAAACCAATGAGCTGTCGAGTAACTGAGCTAAATGGGCGGTCCCTCGATCATGATGTCATCTCATGCCATTTTGTTAGCCTATAGCATCGACCCTCCATTTTGAACAGAGAGGGAGTGGAAATTACAGTTAGAAGTAGCTGGGCTAGCATAGCGTCAAAAGTTAGAACTTTTTGATTCAATTATTGATCAGAAAAACTTGGAAGAGCTAGCTATGGCCGTAAAGCCATTTTTAGCCAAAGCAATGCTAAGTTTAAAATTTGTATGTGCGGATATACTTATGCCCACTTGTGAGTCAATTCAAAACTTTTTGAATACTCAATCTTGTACTCGGCCTTCCCGCTTGACATCTTGCAGATATGTTCACTTTCGTAAAAATTTTGCGAAGCCAGAGCCCCACGTTTGAATCACAGCCTTCACTTTGTTTATACAGCGTCAGTGTGACGGTATGCCAATCCAAAGCTCGTCCGAGGCGCGCTTTCGATTTCCGATGTACGGCGTTACGAAACGACAGGACCATTTGTTGAGCTACGGATCCTTTTACTAGCTATTACATAGTGGCACAAGCACATACGTTCATACCTACGAATTTGTGTGTCATGACTCATCACGATTCTTTCACACAAGGCACATGTCATTAATCATCTGTCGACTTTAAATTTGACTGTGGAAAAGGTTTATCGAAATCCAATGGCGTGAAGCAATTCTGTGTTGGGAGTGATGCAACCATTGCAACCAACATTTGACTGATAAGGTCACATCAGCCATTGGGCCCTCTGGTCAGGCAACGCAAACCAGGATGATGTGATTTTCTGGGCAGAAGGAGTCGTCTCCCAAAGGTCGGGGTGATTCAGTTCCATTACGTCGACCCAGTGGTGAAAAAGCGGATTTTTCACAGCGAGATTCCCTCTTGTCCAACCAATACAAGGTTACGCAATTAAACCAATCAGAGAGCCACCAATCCAAATCGAGAGCTCTGAGTGCAATCGTACTCTGTCACACTGAACAGGCTGTGAATCAAGAACTCCTCAATCATGAAACTGCGACTCCATCCCCTCTGTGTTGTGACGTGAGTGAGAGCTTTGTTCCTGGCCGACTAATAAATCACCTTTTATTCATCATCATCACCGCCACCTCGATCAAATAGAGACTGACCACCTCTGCTTCATGCTGTGCGCTCACTCAATCCGTGATGACATGTGATGAGTGCCAGACTAAAGTGACTGAGACATATGATTGGAGGTATAACAGCTCCTCTTAGGGAAGTGATTCCTTGACTTGTTATCCTCTCTCCCATATAACACACAGGAAGTGTTTCTGTGGCGATAGTTCATAAAGATGATGGAGAAATCAATGGCATCATTTCGCTGACATCAGACACGTGTGCAAACATTTGCCTCAGTATTTCCTAATCTAATGATGTTGAGGTTCAGAATGAGTAATGGCTAAAGACATCTGCTGCAATATTTGACTCTGGAAATATGTTAATGTCAAGACAAAATCTTAACAGTTAGACGAGGATAGAAGCTAGAGAACACAGATGAGAGCTGACTGAACGTGTTCATTTAGACTCAGTCATGGAAATTACCTAAATCTCCACTTTACTCACTGTTATCTAAATTTTACCTGCGACTTTTCTTTGATTGCTGAGATGCAAACGGGGGCTGAGTATCAAAAAGGCTTCGGCAGCGTATAAGTGATTAGATACTCAAATGCACAGGTGCAAGAAGGTGGAGATGACAAACTCTAGATGCTGAGCTCTTATTCTGTAACAGCTGTGTTTCATACTGTGTTTGTAATCTAAGCCCATGGGCATGTCGGTTTTTATTACGACAAAACACAGCAACAGTTGATTCCACTCGACTAATTTACTCACATCTAGTGGTGACCAGTCTCATTAACACTGAAATAGAAGCAGTTAATTTTTTTCCCAAGGATACTTATTTTTGTCCAGTGCTTTTATGCATCTTTTATAGGGACTGAGCCGGTGGCTTAGAATAAATATTTATTTGATAACAATCAAAACTATTCTATACTACTATCATCAAAAACATTTTATCAGTATACTATTAGGATGAGTGGACCACAAAGGCCAGTTGAATTAAATAGAACAAACAGTGCATCTAACAGACAATAAAACAAAATATCACCCTGGTAAAATACAAATCACTAACCATTAATATGACAGGTTTCCAACACTAACCTTAAACATCAACTTCAAGCACTTTCAATTTATTTTAAAGGCCCAATTCCCTAAAAAAATTGTAAGAGTTGACTAGATGCATTTACGAGTTGAAAAGCTGAGAGATGGTGGGAGAAAGCTTTACTTAAATGTCTATTTTTGTGGAGAAAAAAAAAAAATATATACTGAAGCACTTTCAATGACCCATGTTGATATCCAAATATTTTGTTTGACTGGAGTAGTTAAAGATTAATAACATAAATTAAATTGCTGTAAATTGGTTACAGCAGGAAAGATCTCAGGACCTTCCCGCAAAAAAACCAGCAGCCCTAAATCTGGGCTGCAGATTGTTTCTTATGTTCAGAACACACTCACTAGATTCATAGCTAAACAGTGACAAGTTTATCCACAGCATGTGTAGTAATCCACAACTGTTCCACCTCCAAAGATCACACCCACACAAGATGAATGATTTCAGTCAGAAATGTATTAAATTAATCACTTTCATTACTTTAACAAGCACAATTTACAGTCAAAACAGGCTATGGTCCATTAGTGCCTTAGACAAGCATGTAATTAATACATTAGTAATTTTTAACACGAGGGCAGGATTCCTTAAAAACTGCAGTTGAGTCAGGTCATCTTTAATATCATCAGACATGATTGAGCTGTACAAGTGACTGCAATATGTCCCTCATATCTTTAGAGAGGCATGAGGAAATGTAGGCGTTTTATTCATCATTTGTGTACAACTAACATGTCCTTATTTCAAAGATAAAGACATGTCAGTCTATATCCGCTGCATACACAACATACATGTTCGAGCAGGTTTCAGAAAACGATCCGTTGCTGGTTTTTCAGTTCCTGGGTGAATGGGGACCAATCCCCATTCAAGAGACACTGATATGACGAACGTATAACAAAAAACAGGGCTGCATTGTTCAATGTCACAGTATTTCTTTCACCTACAAAAAGATCTTGTGCATATAAAACCAGATTAGCATCTCTCTATTAGAGGTGAGGAGTGCGTTTGGGTGTATGCAGCTTCTCCGTGTTGAAGCTCTAGCTCAGCGTAAAGAGAATCTCCCATAGCATTTCCTTCAAGCGCTTTGAGTAGAGGGAAACCACTGAGGTCACATGGCAATCACAGCACACTTATATCCATGTAGCGTTTAAAAAAACAAAACAAAACATTGATATCTTATCAGGAAAACACTGTTAGATGGGCCACAGCATAATACCTGGGCGAAACACACAAAGACGGAGCATTAAATATGTCCCGGTAATATCTGAATCCAATAAATAAAGATGCATTGAGGTGAACTGCAATAAAGAAAAAGGTTACATCATTGTCATAATTTAATTTAAACTCTGCAAAGTGAGGGGTCTGAAATACAGAATGGACACAAGGCATTGATCCTTTGAATCGCTTCAAAAATCATCTACAGACAAAATGTGTGTTGAACAGATACAGGATTTACAAGACTGTCAACAGATAATCAAGAAAGAACAGGATTGAAATCAATTGTACATTTTGTAAACTGGATCTTTTTAGAATTAGGAAATAAACCACCCCAAACAAGTTGGAGGGTTCCATCTCCAGAGAGTCGTCCATTTTGTTGCATAATGTCATTTGAGCATGGGCTGGAGTTCTTTTAGCTGACAAGTTTTTGGAGTCCATCAGAGGGAGGAGTAAAGATACACATTTCTTCCAGATAACATTTTAGACAATTGAGGTATCAAACTACAATTGTTAACCATTTGAAGGAGGCAAAGAAAGTCAAATTCCTGGAAGAAATAATCGGACGCTGCGTTTTCTGAGGTGGCTGGAATGTTGACCACATTTAGCCCCTGGTCCTAAATACCACGCTTGACCCCTTGACTCACTTGGTGAAAGGACAGGCAAAGGTGGGTCTGTGCAATAGAATACAGGACAGGGGCAGAGGGTAGTTACGCACTGTACTGGACCATGGAGAAATTCTTCATGGCACTGTCCAATGCCACACCAGCCTCCTGCATTTCGTACCTGTGAACAACACAACGCATCACAATCAATTCTTGGAAAACTATTCATATTCCTCCAATGCCTGCATTAGTGATGAATCACTCCGTACTCACCAGTCAGAGGTGGAGACAGTGTAGTAGACAGGCAGCTGGGGAGAGCAGGAGAGGGACTCCTCCAGGCTGCACGCTCCCATGTTGGAGAAGAGAAGCCAGTCTCCCACACTGAGCTGGGGCAACAGGCAGCGATCCACCACCTGGTCCAGATCATCCAATGTCGGGCCCCATAGGCTGCTGGGATAGACCGTCTCCTCAGCACACAGCCCACGCTGCAGAGAGGAAACAGTGTCGTGAATATGTGCAATGAGGAATGCAATAGTCAACTTCAGTCACAGTTAGAAAGCTCTACTGCACATATAAAATAATACCCTGTAAAATAGGAGAGGAGCTATACACATGATAATCATTTCAGTCTGCAAGCGAAGAAATTCTGCTTTGTAAAAACAGTTTCATTACATGAAACATGGACGATTAACTGTATTCCAGTGGTGGCTAAAAGTAGATTTAATGATTATCTGTCTACTGCTTATTATCTAGAAGACAAACACAATGTCAATAACCACTAACCACTAACTACAACTGCAAGCCCATAAGTAAAAGAGGTCAGAGTGTGTACGGAAAAATTATTACCCTGAAGCATCACAACACAATTTCTACGTCACAGTCTATTTTACCTCGAACTGCAGCCCTACACAGCTATTACATAACGCCGTGTGATTAGGGTTATTTTTAGTTGTTTTGTGAATGTGAGGTTCACAGAGCGCATTAGAGGAAATTAATTATTAACAGTCGCTGATGGTCCTGATCTGGCAGGAGTTTCACTTCAGGTATCAATCCGCTGTTTGTTTGACTAAATGTCACATCAGGACGACGCCATTTTAGACCCCGACTCAAAGTATTCGAGTCTACACAGTTCACTTTCTGAAACAACACCGATCCCACTTCCTTAAACGCTCACAATGAATTAACCCACTTTCCCCAATACAATTTGAGCTGCTCCATTCATTCTTGAATGGGGTTGACTGGGAGGCCTACTAACCTTGTGCACTGACGGGGCAGTGATGGAGTTTCCCACCAGCTTGCGGCTGAATGGGCCATAAACACCCTCATTCATGTAGTACAGGAACTCAGTATCCTCATTGTTCTCACCTGTGAATGAAGTGAGTCACCGTGTCAGACCTACAAACTGAGGTCTCAAGAGTCAGACTTGACCTTGATTGACATGACTTATTATGTAACAGCATGTGTAAAAAAACCAAAACAAATATGAGAACTACCCTATTACCATCTACACATTTTCACAACCAGGGTGCAGAGAGTTCTTAAAGTCAGAATTAACCCGACTGGGGAGGAAAATGAAGCAAGAGAATTAAGCAACTCACCCTGAACAAGGCTGTCCCAGCAGTGGGTCACCACTTTTTTGCCGATCACATTGACAGCCAGGCTGAAAGCTGAGGCCACGTAGAAGCTGCCGGGCTGAGCCAACACTTGCACACCAGACAGTGGGGAGAAGTAAGCATCCAGCAGCGGCCTGACTGCAGATTCAACCTGCACACACGATGTTCAACAAAATACGCAGTCAGAGTGTGTTTCCAGAAAAAGGAAGCAACCTGAAATTACCTTCTGTGTGTTTTAGTGGCAGGTAATAGAAATAATGATTGAGCTATAAAAAAAAGACGAGATCTAGCAGTGCAGGTGTACTGATACCTCATGTCATTGTGTTGCCTAAATTGTAAATTTGTTAAATCTTCTAACACCTGTTGATGGTTGATTAACAAAATTAAGATTTTCCTGTGTGAAAGTAATTTCACACTAATATGCATTTATACATATTTTAAGGAGGTTTTACATTTTATTATTTGAGCCAAGAATTTGCAGAATATGTACTTTGATAATTGGCATCTTCTCTAAAGTTGATGTAAAGTTCAGGTTATGTTTTTTTGTTTCAACTGTAAAGTCTGACTGAAGCATCATGAATCATGTCCCAGCTGTTTCACACGAACCTGTTTGAGCTGAAACTCTGTGCCTGTGAATCCACCACCAATGTCCAGGATGTTCATGTTAAAGCCCAGATCCAGCTAAACAGAAACAGACAAACACTGAGTTATTATCCTTCATTAAAAAGAAACTGAGGTTCAATAAAGAATCTTGTATTGATATATTTACTACATGGTATAGATATTTTCTAGACTGTACTCACCCCCATGTCAAACACACAGCGGGCATCTGACAGTGCATGGGTGTAAGCCTGTTGTAGGTCTTCGCAGGAGCTGGGGATGTGGAAGGTCACACCCACCACCTTGATGCCTTGCTCCTTGGCTGCCTCCAGCAGGTGCCGGCAGCTCTTCAGAGAGGAGCCGATGGTCATGCTGGTCTCAGCCGCGTGGGCCTCAGTGGTCAACTGCAGCAGCAACCTAGAAGAGACAAAAACCTCATTAGCCAGGGATCAAAACATGAATGAATAATCTGTCCGAGCACGACAAATAACGTTTGCTGCAGAATTTGATCACTTACTTTGCACTCGGGTGTAGACGGGAAATCTTGGACAACTCTGCCTCATTCTCACAAACAAGGTACTGGATGTTGTTCTTGGCAGCGTACTTGATGTGGGCAAGCTGTTTGCAAACACCTGACAGAATGATGTGTTCTGGTGGCACCCCGTGCTCCAGAACCAGGTTCATTTCAGCCTGAGGGGAAAGAGGACACTTATGTTAGATAAACTGATGCAACAAAAACAAAGTGTGTTGTGCAAGTTGAAAAAGGCATCAGCTGACCAGTAATCAATTAGGTGCTTGTAATGTAATGGCCCAAAAATGTTAAGAGGCATCTTAAGAGGATAAAGTACCGAGCAGTTTGAAAAGTAAATAAATTAATCAGAATTAGATCCGGTGAAAACTGAAATTTTTACCTTGTTGGTGCAAACAAAGCCCAGGCCCAAGGAAGCCAGCACCTGGGTGACTGCAGGGCTGTTGTTGCACTTGACTGGGTAGTAGGGCTGCAGCTGTGGCACTGTGCTCTGCCAGCACGCATGCTGCCGCATCAGGGCACCAAGATCGCCCACCACAAACGCGCTCTTCTCCACCTGTGAACACAAGAGAAGTTGAAGGTTGCAGAAGATAAAAAAAAAAGCAACTGGTCAAACTACTTAAAATCATACCCTGACAAGGGGGTTATTGTCTCAACAGGAGAAAAACTGCTGCACATTATACTACGAATGAGGGTGTCACGAAAGTTGTCTGGAGCATTTAGGGAATTTCTTCTACAAGCTGAACTGACCAGAGTCTGCTCGCAGATGTGTCCGTCAACGACATCGTCAAGGGTCACTCCTCCCTCCAGAAGTTCAATGATGTAGCTGGGTTTGTCAGCGAGTCCTTTCATCTCAACCGTATTCCGCTAATCCGACAATCATAAAGAACAGATAAACAAGTCAAGGGGTCACGACTGAGCCAATGGGGTCCTGCCGGTATGCAACAAACTGGAAAAGACAGAGAGAGACAGAAAAAAACATTAGCGTCACCAGAATAAATATGTTTAGTGATTTAATCAGATTAAATCACAGGCATAGCACTTCTTAAAAATTAGCCACAGCATCTACACATTACACAATGTATGAGTGTAGTCCATCTGGACAAGCTGTGTTTTATGAATTTAATAATGTTCTTTTATTTATAGTCTCACAGAACTTCTCTCCAAACAAGAAAAGCCACATCCGTTTATGTGCAATTAGTAATTGTGTAAACTCCAGACCCCTCATTGGGCTTTTATTTAAATCTATTGATTTAGAAAACAAACCTGTTAACTCACACAGAGGTTTGCCAAATTCTACACAGGACAGTGATCCTGGACTTTGCTATGAGATGTATGCATGTGTGCACACAGACACTCAGTCACTCACATGGACAAGTCAGGAGATGGACCTGTCCCGCTATCAGCTAGGATCCCAAGGTGGCTCAGCGTTGAAGTCAAAGTGCTCCCGGTAAAGAGCTGCCCCTAAGCCCTCTGGGTAGCGCTCATACACCTGTGCAGAGACAGGGGAGCCCTGAGGGACAAACACATGAATATTAGGTCTCAACACACAGTCACTGTATAAAGAGGGCATGTACTGTACAACGTTTATCACAGCAAGAAAAAAGAAACTGTGGTGCACTGTCTAAGCTTGTCTGTCACCCATGGATTCACATTTGTCTTCACTGTGGTCAAAGTTTGACTGGTTCAGTTAAGCATCTCCCACGCCTCTTTGCGTGGCTTAGAGTGTGAGCAATGAAACAATATGAACAGTTATCAGAACATAACTAAGTTCAATAAACGTCGATATATTGCCCGTGTATTATCCAAGCACAGTGAGGAGGTGTGACACATAATTGATCTGCAGTTATACAGTGGCTGTCATTCTCTGCCCATAAAAGGCAAGTTTAAAACCACCCAGTAGCAAACAGCTGTCTATACACCCAACAGAAATAGTAATTTGACATCTACCGTGACAATTATCAATATCCACCTTTTTTAAAAATAACTTTTGTTCACATCTCCCAGCTTCAACTTGAATTGTGATGTGAAAGTAGTGAGGTTAAAAGTCCCGTTTTTTACTTTGAAATCTAGTGGGGTACAAGTTTAAAAAACAACAAATATATTCAAGTGCTAATGACACCATAGCAAAAGAAAAAGTTTATGGGAAAACCCCCCCATAAAGAAGAGTTTAAAACTTTCACTCAGTAGAAAGAATCAGTCTTTAAACTTAATAACATCTGTTGTGATAATTATCGACATTGCTTGATGTGAAAACATTCATCTTAATATAACTTTACGATCATATCTTGTCTGATTTATTTGCTTTTAATAACTATAACTTCACATTACTGCGATTGTCTAACTACAGCCCCGCGCATGCGTACTAGCGGCGCAAATGGAGTCCCAACTTGACAGCAGATATATTCACGAACACTATTATCATTAAAAAAACAACAACGTGTCACCAAGACAACACACTGGACATTAGCTGCCCCACGCGCATTTGTACCCACGACACATACAAACGTGTAGCCACAGCGAACACGGCGAACGTCATGGCGAAGGACATGGCGCTAGCGAGAGAGCGGCTAATGTGGACGGCGACAGACGAAGCTCGTGTTAGCGCTGGGTTTTGACTCATAAACCACAGACGAGCCGCAGCACGGACACAACACACGGACAGGAGGTGGACTCGGGTGCTACTACAACACCGGGAATGGCCGGCGAAGCGAAACACGGCGGGGAGACGCGTGGAAAACCCCAACTCAATGAATCGGTCTGTCATGTGTGGCAGGAAGGCAGAAGGACCAGCCCGCCATGTTACGTGCGAATCCACGGAGCTCAGCCGGGGGAAGCGCCTCCTTCCCTCCTGCTTCGCGGTACTTACGTGAGATAACGGCCAGAATGTTTTGGAAAATCGTCTTCTCTTTTTCGGCGGAATTTTTAAAGAGTAGTGGGCACAGCGATGAAAGAAAGAAAGAGGGCTGGTGGGGCCATATGTTCTCGCGGAGGGACGGTGGAGGGGGTCGGGCCGATGTCTTCTCTCCGGGCTGGTGGGTGGAGATCGACTGGAGCCGAGCACGGGAAGTGGGGAGGGTCATCAACCGACCCGGCGGGGGGCGGGACCAGGCGTTCGGTTCCGCCAATGAGCACGCGGGGTTTTTCCTCGCGCACGCCAAATATGCGTTTCCGGCGCTGCACGCAAGGATCAGCGATGTTTGTTCACGTTACATAAAAAGCGTAAACTTTCCGCTGCTGATCGTCCTCCGCCGCGCGTGTTGTGATCCGACAACACAGATGCACTTGTGCTGCTTCGCATGAGAGATACAGGAGATGGAACTTCATGGGAAGAAGAAGTCTTGTTTCACACAGTCAACAGAACGTTGAGTAAGATTTTCCTTCCTTTTACTTTTGGAATCAGAGCCAAAAAATAAGAACACAACTTTGTACCCACTGGACCATACAGGTTTTTAAGATTAGATTACCAAAGTTCATTAAAGGGATAGTTCACCCAAAAAATGAAAATTCACTCATTGTCTACTCACCACTGTGCCGATGGAGGGGTGGGTGAAAGTGTTTGAGTCCACAAAACACAGTTTCAGGGGTAAACAGTGAAGCAGCCAAATGCAATACAATTGAAGTAACTGGGGGACCGATTCCCCCAGTTACTTCAAACATTAAAAAACAACAGAAAAATTTAAAAAAGATACCTTCATACTGCTCCTGTGGTGTCATCCAAGTGTCCGTAAGCCCCGATATTCATGTTCGACTGAAAACGGGGTCATTTACACCATGTTTTAACCTAAATGTCCGCTGTGATCCACGAACGAATGTGGCTCCAGACAAGGATAAAAGAGGACATTTAAACTAAAAACATGGTGTAAATGACACTGTTTCGACATTAAATGTTTTTTTCTTTTGTTTATTTACGTTTGAAAAATGTATCACCATTTACTTCAATTGTATTGGCTTTCGCTGCAACGCTGTTTCCCCCTGAAGTGTTTTGTGACTTTAAGCAGTCTGCTGTAAATATGAAGGAGTGGATGAAACTCTGTACCTCTTGTCTGAGAGACGTCTCAGGATAAGCTTTAATGTTGTTTGTTTACCCTGTAAGCAGTACTTTGGACTATCCATATTTAAAGGTTATGTTTGCATTATTCTGTGCCACTAGGTGTCGCCCCAGCACCGGCTTCAAAACGGAAGCTTCGTCGGCCCGTCGTTTCGGTCCTAAGCAAAGTGATGCTAAACACAGTCCATGGATGTCCATGGACCAGTGAAAATGGCTCTTAAACGCAAAACAATAAACAAAACAGAATTAATTTACAACAAATAGCCCGCAAATAGAATTCAGCTAGCTGCTGTGCACACTGGTCTAATGGGTCCGTCACAGCTCATCCACTGGTCGTGCTCTTGCATCAGCCGGTAAATGTTTTCACTCATAGAAATGATATTTCAATGTAATCATTTAAATTCAAGATATCTCAGATATAGTTTTGACACATTAGAATATATATTTACTAGTCAAAATTTCATTTACAAATCCATTTAATACAATCGAGGATATACCTCCATATGTTTTACTTAAATCTATCTGAGAATGCAAGTTAGATGCTGGTTACAACTGTTTCCTTGATGATGACACATCCACACACCATGATATTCACCAACATACACTCCTTTTCATTGACATCTTTACGTTCAGTGAATGAAATGCCAAGATGTTTATCCTTATCTTTCGTTAGAGAGCATTCATGAGCCTTTAAGCCAATCGTGTGTCCATAAGCTGACAGAGAAAGTGGAGGGTGAGAAAGTCAGTGGGCCAAAAGCCTTCTAATCACAGCCCTCAATCAATAAGCATGTTGTCATCATGATCACACTGACCGACTCACCTGTACACCCTTTTCCTGCATTCACATAGAGACGTAAAGAGTTTTAAAAACAATGTTGTGGACCTGACAGAACTTTCAGGACACAGAAAAAAAAAGTATGCCTCCATCTGTCTTTGCCTTTTGACTTTCACCAGGTTCCTTGTTGTGTCTGATGGAATTCTAAGATTTAAGAGCTTATTGAATACTTTTGTTGATTAGTCCCTAAGCCTCCGTCACACTCAATTCTAGCCTCATTTTAACCGTGATAATTGAATGTTTCATGCCATCCAGTTTGATGGGAAGAAATTCATTGAGCAAAATTTTTGATTAAGCATGGAAGTCAGGAGTTTGGAACCACGCTTAAAAAACCCCGCCTGCAGCCTCCTTAAGTCGTATGACTTGTGTTGCTGTGGTGCTGGTGCAGTGTGTGTATCCGTCTGCCCGTCCTATAGCTCTTATCTTGATTTTATGACAGTCACTCCAAAGGACACTGTGTTCACTAAACAGTGCACACAACACTGGAGTCTACACAACAAGGAAAGTCCTCTGGCAGCAATCTGACATTAATATTTTTGAAATATCTCAGTTGGCTGGCCTCCATTGCTGTTTAGAGAGCAAGTGACATGGTTCAATGTATGGATTCATTCTATGAGGTTATTGCTAAAGGCCCTGAAGCGCATATTATAAATAACTGATCAAATTGGGCCATAAGTCATTTCCAGGAACTGGCTTGTAAGGATATCTGTTTGGTACTAGTGGAAGTCAAGTGAAGGTTTATTTGAAAAGTGATTGTGCAATATAAAAAACAAGATTAAGTCCATAACAGAGCAAGTAAAACAAGGCAATAATCTGCCAATAAAATGATACTTCAATTTAGTAATTATATTTTTTATATTTATGATTAAAATAAAAATCGGTGTTGTGTAACAAATAACAGATGTTTGGGTTATGAATGTACAATTATAGTATCAAGAACAGTGGAAATGAAAGTTTGGATAATCATTTTTATTGGGTTTGATGCTTGTACAACAATGCAACACAGTGTAGAGTGTAAAGTATCGTGCTACATGGTTCACATCAGGGTCCGTGACGACAGGAGCTAATGAGACTTTGTTTGTGCTTCAGTTCCACTCAGTTTTACTAAATGCCTCCACTGTCCTCAGGTTTCCGAAATTTAATTTGCAACCAGAAGTAACAGATATAAACAAACAGCATAAATAATCGATTTTCTACAACCCCAGCAAACCCACAAATCCAAAATTAAAACATTTTCCAAGATATGACGGCTTCACCAGGACAAATGATCAAATTGTAAGAATGCAGGAGTGGCCGGGGGTTTCAGCCAGTAACTGTACATGTGGCAGAGAAACATCAGAAATGTCACAGATCTTTTTGAATTGATGTAGAAACGATTTGTCCTGTAAATAATTTGACCTCACTGAAAATAATTGACTATATGTATATAATTAAACTCACATTTCATTTGAGATTTATGGACAGGACTTATTTAGAGCAGTTGACTTCTAAATATTTGCTTTAAATACAGTCTGTGCTTTACTGCCACACAACGGTAGCAACTAGACTGTATATAAAGTCTATGGGAGGAACTGTTAGATAATGTAGTAGCTACATTTTACCACAGGAGGTCGATGTTGAGACGGACTGACCGAGCTGTCAAAACAAACAATCATGCTGCTTTTAAGCACCATCGGAAAATTATGTAATCAACATTGTAACAAATGGAGAGCAAGTAATCATGTGTAACCCTGCTTGGCAATAAAACCAGATTCTGATGCTGATATACAGCTATATACATTATGAATACTTTCGATAGATAGATAGATAGATGTACTTTATTAATCCCAAATTGGGAAATTATTCTTTCACAGCAGCATGTCAGGGGCCTTGCACATAGAGCGAAGAACAAGAGACTAAATACAAGAGATAACAAACTATGAATAAGAGACACGCGTGCAAAGTTGCAGTAGTAGTTTGCAAAGGTAAAGAATGGGCATATGACTAAAATAAACATTTAGATATAAGATGTGCAAAAACACTCGCAGTAATTGCAGGAGTAATCAGAGAGTTTTGGTGTGGACAGAAATGAAAGGGCTCATGGTTTTGAGGGATCGCACTCTATGACCTTAAAGCACCTATAGTGTCCAGGTGTGAATTAATTTTGTTAATGAAACCCCTGCTCGACACACGGGCTGTTTCTGTCTCTGGCCTTTGACTTTACGTCTGGATGCTGAAAATAACGACGGTCCGCGAACGCGTGAATCCAGCGCAGAAGGAGCTCGGCGGCGGGTGCGCACGCGCAGCAGCAGCAGCGGCCCGGTCAGCTGACGGTGAGTTAGATCCGTGTTGGAGGATTGAAAACCTGTCGCGATCCGCGCTATGAACCCGAGGCTGCGCTCTCTCGCCTGAACAGAACCGCGCGGACCGAATCCCTGCAGCCGCTCAACTCACCGGTGAGTGCGACCACACACACACCGACTCGTGACGTCGTGACGGCGACAGGCTGCGATACAAAAACACGCTCGTGTCCTCAGCGGGATGCTAACACTGCGTCCAGCCACGCAGCAGCAGCAGCAGCAGCAGCTTTATTTACCTGCGTTCTGAATCTGATTTTCATTTAGAGGATGATCGACAAAACTGATCTGGACAACAGCAGCAGCCTGTGTGGTTGTGTTTGTTTTAAACGATGAGCTGGATCAGTGTTTAGCCACCACACACACACACACACACACACACACACACACACACACACACACACACACACACTGATCATATGACAAGCAATCAGCAGACACGGAGACACGTCTGTCCCCGTTGTCCTGATACAATCAGTCAGATGCGCTGAGACATGAGAGGAAGTCCTGAAATCTGAGGCAAAGGAAAACTGAAAAGAGGAACAGAGGCCTCGATAATGTGACTCTGACTCATGAAGGGACAAGTACACTGGTGGTTTTAGTGGTGGAAAAGTACAAGTCTTTACTTAATCAAATGGACTAATGATGAATTGTAGTTTTTGTTGAGTAAAACTACAAAACTCTTCTATATTAATCAAACCCTTTCATTTGTTTAATACTATCATATCCTGCATTAAATTATTGGGTTATTAGTATTGATGCATTAACATAGAATGAGCATTTTAATCCTGCTTGAGATGGAGTCAGCCTCTGCAGTCACTGGTAACTTAAACTGGGAGATAAATGTGAAAAGGTTTTCCTTTGGCATTCTAGTGGAGTACAAGGTTTAAGGAGCGATAATTAAACATATTCAAGTACAAATGCCTCAAAACTGCACTTAGATGTGTAGGTTTTAATTAAAAAAGATGCCGAATATCCCCTTGTTGGGTCTTGTCAAATTATTCTACCCTCCGAACTACTCTTGTTTTCTCGGAAAAACTATAGCATTACATTTAGTAATAATTAGTATTAATCATCAAACCATGTAGGTGTGGGCTGTATGGATAAAAGCCTTTGTCATCAATTGTGTCAATTTATAGTGAAATGATATTATGTCCTAATAACGCATTTGAAAAATCTGGGGTGATGCTGGTTGTTGATAAAACCTGACATGAATCCCTGTTGTTTCAAATTAAATGTCTGATACATACCTGCTAAAACCCATAGCTGTCATGATATGAATAAAACAGCAATATTTATGATGGCTGTCAATTGTTTTAGTTTCCCTGTATCATCATCATCATCATCATCATCCATCTCTAAAAATAAAGCAAAACCTCAGTCAGAGTCAGCAGCAGATCAGCATCCTGGACAAAAAAGATTTCTAAACAATGTTTCTCTTACCTTCCTGCCATCAGAGACCCGGTGGACAAACTTCCTGCCCGCAGCCATGACAGAATTCTGGTTGATCTCAGCTCCGGGGGAGAAGACGTGTCAGCAGACGTGGGACAAGCTGATGGTCGCCACCTCCCGCACCAACAACCTGTCCACCAACAACAAGTTCAACATCCCCGACCTCAAGGTTAAACACAGCTGTCCTCTGTAGGAAATGCATGACAGGATGGGAAAAGAGGCCATGAGGCATTTCGTTATAATCTTGTTCTCCTGTCTCCCTCAGGTTGGAACGCTAGACGTGTTAGTGGGTCTGTCCGATGAGCTGACTAAACTGGACACCTTTGTGGAAAGGTAAACTTTACAAGATGCACTTGTTCAAGAGTTTATTTGTGATGAACACACATCACATTTTGCTGACCCTCTCTCCTCTTCATATCTCTGATTCCATCATGTTAAACTCCAACCCTCCTCCTCACCCTCATCATCATCATCATCATCATCGTGTGCTTCAGTGTGGTGAAGAAGGTCGCTCAGTACATGGCTGACGTTCTGGAGGACAGCCGAGACAAAGTCCAGGAGAACCTACTGGCTAATGGAGGTAATCCCGTCAACATGCTAAGTGTCTATGTATGTGTCTATATGTTATTGTACGTTTTTTTAATTTACCATCTGCAGAGGAAAACTAGCCTGCACTGTCCCTTTTTATATAAATGAACATAAATACAAACAACTGATAGGGTTCTATATATGCAGCTTTACAATCATTATAGCACATAACACCTATGTACTGTAAGTGGATGTGATTATTGTTTTGATGTATATTTTCTACTCTTTGCAGTTGACCTGGTCACCTATATCACCAGATTTCAGTGGGACATGGCTAAATACCCGATCAAACAGTCCCTGAAAAACATCTCTGAGATCATCGCTAAGGTTTGTTTAAAAAAAAACAAACATCTGATGACTTGTACACACAGTTTGTTCTCTGGTCAGAACGTAAAAAATGCTCCTCAGAGGAACCGGCCTCTAACAGTCGCCCCCTTCTCCTGTTCGGTTCACAGCAAGGAACGCAGATCGACAATGACCTGAAGGCCAGAGCTTCAGCCTACAACAACCTGAAGGGAAATCTGCAGAACCTGGAGAGGAAGAACGCGTAAGTACAACACGTTTTAGAACATAGGACACGATGGAGGATATCTTTAGTATGTTTGTTTTCCATTTACAATATTGCCTTAAATATGTCATTCTCTTCTTCAGTGTTTTACACAAGATCAAATTTCTTTATACGCGGCCTTGCATCTGATTGTGTCAAAAGTCAAATACTGTTTCTCTTCTCAATTTAGTAATGATTATAATATAATAAATAAAGTTAGATCTCCTTGTATCACAACGGAAGATGAGATTAAAGTAGTTACTGAAGGTTGTTCATAGAGACGTTTCTCATGTTTCCTGTGTGTTGTCATGTGTCGTCCTGTAGGGGGAGCTTGATGACCAGGAGTCTGGCTGACATAGTGAAGAAGGAGGACTTTGTACTGGACTCAGAGTATCTGATCACTATGCTGGTAGTCGTCCCTAAGTAAGTGCACCCACGTCACTATGTGTCCATCCAATATGCAAATTTCCTGAAGTTGTTTTCTTTTAATAATTTATTCTAACAAAAGGGCCATTTTAACAACACAATGTGTGTTACATGCAGCAAACCGACAACATTTTGCATATGAAATGCATCAAATTCCATACATGCATCTTCTTACATTAAAATAGTGTCTGTTTTTAAGTTTTTATTTGAGAACATCAGTGCTGCTATCGGCCCTAAAATTCCACGTTCAAATGTAAAATCCGCTGCTGTCTTCTCTCCCTCTCCTCCCTCATCAGGATCAGCTACGCCGATTGGCAGAAGATGTATGAAACGCTGGCTGAGATGGTTGTACCTCGCTCCACTAAGTAAGGATCACTAGAGGAGTCTGTTCTTTTTTCAGTTTTTGCCAAATTTATGGTCTATCAGCTACAGGAAGAAGAGAAAAGTCCCATTTGATTTATTTGTCTTTATTTCTTTAACTGACCTCAACTTTGCCAAAGATAAAGCAAATTCCTGTTGTCTCTATACAATCCATTATCTCCATCATCTCGTTTATTATTAATCTACCTTTTTTTTTCAATATGGTGAGTTCCCAGGATTTATGCAAGTGTAAAAAAAAATCCATATAAAGTTGTCCCTATGCACTGTAAAAAAAATATTTGTAAAAAAAAAAAAACGGAACAAAATATGTAAACAGTACTTTTTGGTCATTTTTTTAGTTTACAATTTCAAATCTCAGTTCTTCTAAACATCCTGAGATCAGACGGTTTGACCCCTCCTCTCGCTCCCTCGCCGCTCTCCACTCCTCCTTGTGCTTTGCAAATTGGACACATTACACGGTTGACCTGCAAAACGCAATTGACTCATATCAGAATAGGAAACATAATGTGGTTGACCTGTGGAAAGTAATTGACCTTTTGCCGACATGAGCAGATGATTTGAGACGTCAGGATGGACACGGGTCAGTTGGATGTGGTAACCTAGCAACATGTATCTCCAGAACTGATACTGAGCACTATCTTAGGATACGACCTGGAAACCGGAAACTTCCCCTGATCCCTGAGAGAAATTTTGAGTCTTCAAGACTGGAGGACATTTGTCAAATAGTTTTTCTGTAATTTTATAATAATAAAAAAAAGTATTATTATTATAAGCTCCACTGTGATAATACCTTCCCTGAGCAACTTGGTCACACAGAACTGACTCTTAATGTTTATGTAACACTTAATACAAAACATCTATTTGGTTTATGATGTGTACAGAAAACCTGTGTGATCTTTTTCCCCGTAACAAATACTGCTGATTTGTGTGATGTGTGCGACGCGTGTTCCCGTTCTCACATTGCTCTGTCGTCCTGTGTCCTGTCCCCCTCCAGGCTCCTGTTCGAAGACCACGACAGCGGCCTGTTCAGCGTCACTCTCTTCAGAAAGGCTGTGGACGACTTCAAGCACAAGGCCAGAGAAAACAAGTAAATGACCCCACTTCACTTTCATCACAACAATTTGAGCTGTGCAAAGGGTCAACGTGTGGTTTTGCTTTTAGCCATTTGTTTTGAACTGAAGCTGATCTTTCCGTGATTGAGGTTCGATTACCCTCGAACGCATTTATGTCAACACATGCACTGCCTTGTTGTGTGCTAAAAAAGACAGCCATTCTAAAATAAACACATAGTATGTACTCATATATAGCCTATTTTCTGGTGTGTGTGTGTGTGTGTGTGTGTGTGTGTGTGTGTGTGTGTGTGTGTGTGTGTGTGTGTGTGTGTGTGTGTGTGTGTGTGTGTGTGTGTGTGTGTGTGTGTGTGTGTGTGTGTGTGTGTGTGTGTGTGTGTGTGTGTGTGTGTGTGTGTGTGGTCGTTGCAATCTATATTTGCTGACATCTGATTGCCAGGTCTGTGCTGTGTGTCCTGACCCAGGTTTACAGTGCGTGACTTCCAGTACAATGAGGAGGAATTGAAGGCGGACAAAGAAGAGATGACACGTTTGTCCACTGACAAGAAGAAGCAGTTTGTACGCCTCCTGTTTTCTTCTTTTTTTTCCCCAGTATTTTATTGTGAAAATATGGTCTGTATTTATACATACTGTATATAAATTACAGGAAAGAAACATGGTACATCATACACTACTTTTTCTTACCCCCCTGTAGGACACAGTGTAGAATTAACTTAAAATAACGGTGTTCAAAGCTCTGTGTTTCCCTCTCCACCTTCTCAATGGCAAATTCCATTAGAGTGAGGATACCCGACCTGAGTCCCAAAGCGCTGTTTACAGACATTTGTCTCAATTGAGTTTCATATGTGTTCATTGAGATGCATGTAGAAATGATTGAACTGCTGTTGCTGTTCTTTCAGGGGCCGTTGGTGCGATGGCTGAAAGTGAATTTCAGTGAAGCCTTCATTGCGTGGATTCACATAAAAGCTCTGCGGGTGTTTGTGGAGTCAGTGTTGAGGTGAGACAGTTAAGACCTGACAGCTAGTGATGTTTACCAGCAAGTGTATGGTTCCCTTCATTCCTGCATTCATCTGTGCACCTGTGCTATGGATATGTGTCGTAGATACGGGCTGCCAGTCAACTTCCAGGCCATGTTGCTTCAGCCCAACAAGAAGAACATGAAGAAGATGAGGGAGGTGCTGTACGACCTGTACAAACATCTGGACAGCAGTGCTTCTGTCATCGATGTGAGTCTCATTCACACACACTCTCACAAACATCTGGTCGGCAGGGTCGGTTCTGACCCGGCCCTTTGCTGCAGGTCTTCCCTGCTCTCTCTCCTGCTTTCACACTTAGACTCTGTCCTATCAATAAAGGCCTCAGTGGCCAAGATTATATATTTATATATATATAAAACAAAATTACAAAACTATTATTTTTAGTTGTCGCTATGGACAAACATCCCACCATACATTTTCTTCGCTGGACTTCAGTTTGCTGTTCGTCTTTCATCTTTTCTATTCATGCATTATGATGGTCTGGTGTCAAATATATGACAATACATAAAATATTGAAATATATCAATATGTGAAAGATCTATATACTAAACATTTGTTTTTATATCTCTCCTTTGTGCCTGCAGGCCGCAATGGACATTCCAGGCCTAAATTTGAGCCAGCAGGAGTACTACCCCTATGTTTACTACAAGATCGACTGCAACCTGCTGGACTTCAAAGTCTAGATTCATCATCATAATTGTCGTCATCATCATCATCATCATCATCCTCGTCATATACTGCAGTGATCTGTTGAGCTTTAATTTATTTCCACAACCTCTCTGTGTTTCCTCTCATGTTCCTGGCACATTCCTGGGTGTAATTATATCAGGTTGTGAGAAACCAGAGGATTTATTAGTGACTCTACGTAAAGTCAGATAAATCACAGGAGTGAACTGGTCTCCAATCGTATCTTCTGTTCTAATATACTTGAATGTGGTTCCTCTGTCGTCACTTCCTGTTTGTGCCGCGCTGTGGAAGTGAACAGCACCCACCAAAACGGTTGACATTCCCCTCAACAAAGGTCATGTAAAATGCTGCATTTTTATTGGCGTTTCCCCCCCTCCCCGTCATCCTGCTTTATTTAAAGTCACCTGAACAAAGCAAATATGGGAAAACACGGGAAGAAAAAAAACTAATATATGTTAAATATAGTATTTATTTAAAGATTCAAAGATCAGTGAATGTGTTTTTGTTTGTTGAGTTTTTGTAGGTGATGTGTTTTTAGCTCCACGTAAGGACTGTCTGTTTACAAGTAGATGTTGACCATTGTTTCCTCCCCCTCCAGCTGTGATCCTGTGAAATACTGAGTCATTTTACAGTATGAAGACGCAAATATGTTTGCTGCTTGTTCGCTCCCTTGATTTCTGTATATGAAGCATTTTAAGAATAATAATGATAGGTCTATGTGAAAATACTATATTGTCAGTATAATTGAAGATTGAACCATATATCTAAAAATAAATGTGAGAATAAATACTCTGTGTGAAAAATATTTGGCTTCAGCTCACTTTGTTTATTTTTTATTATATTCATAGTCCATCCATTCATAGGTTATACTGCTTATTGTTTGAGGCTGGAGCCAATCCCAGCTGAGCGAGAGGCAGGACGTCAGATGTCATATCACACGGACGACATACAGAGACACACAGTTAACACTCATACCCACAGGCTGTTTAAAGTCTCCAATTAATCTAACCTGCATGTATTTGAACTGAGGGATGAAGCCAGAAAGCTTGGAGAGACTATAGACATGGGGAAAACATTCAATTTACAAGGGCCTTAAAGGGATAGTTCACCCCAAAATGAAAATTCACTCATTATCTACTCCCCACTATGCCGATGGAGGGGTGGGTGAAGTGTTTGAGTCCACAAAACACTTTTGGAGTTTCAGAGGTAAACAGTAAACAGCATTGCAGCCAAATCCAATACAATTGAATTAAATGGTGACCACTTCTTCAAAAAACGTTCAAATTCAACTCAAGATTTTCGACATTTACACCACGTTTTTAGCTTTAATATCCTTTAATGAGTGGATTTTCATGAACTATCCCTTTAATTGAGACTTGTTTTTGAAAACTAATGGAACAAACGTCTGTATATTTTTAATCCCAGTGGATTCTAAAATAAAGCTACAGTAGCTAAACTAACTAAAACTAACCTATGGAAACAATACATTTCTCATAAATATACAAACAGCATAACATTTTCTGAAAATGTGAATGTTTGGTGTTGTAGTTGCATGATGATGGTGGGGATGATGCTCACACACACAAACACACACACACACACACACACACACGCAGCCAATCAGCGTTCAGACTGAATGCAGTTTTAACCCCCACCCCCCTGTGATGACGCAGGCAGCTGTGGTGTGTGTTCATGCTGCTCAGCTGTGTGTGTGGAGGGGGAACAGTGCCATCAACCATCATCAGCAGCAGCAGCAGCATCTCCAGGCCGATGATGGAGACGGGTCCACGGGCAGAGCTGCAGTAGAGGACCCGGGCAGCAGGAGGAGCAGGAGGAGGAGGAGGAGGATGAAGAGGAGGATGATGCCGCGGCTGTGCTGAGACACGAGCCCGAGCGGCGCCGCGTTCAGTCCGTGTCCAGCTGCGGCGTCACCTGCCGTGGATGATTTTCCCGATGGGTTGCGGAGGGAGTCGGGCGGACGCGATCATCGAGCCGAGGTACCACGAGAGCTGGACCAGGGAGACGGAGTCGACGTGGCTCACCAACACCGACATAGAGACTCCTCTGCCGGTGGCGAACAGTAAGACCCCCCCTCCTCCCTCTCCCTCTTTATTTATCTCTTTATCCTTCACTGTAGGTACCACAGGCCACATTACACTCAAAATCCAACCTCTGCTGCTCTGTGATATGATTCAACATCACGGATAGGATCCAGTGAACCCTTCAAAACACAACTGCCCAGCTGTCAACTCCCTGACATGGCAGTTTTGTTGTTATCTTCAATGTGTGTGTGTGTGTGTCTGTGTGTTGTGTGAAATAATCCAGCTGCTTCATCCTGTGCTCCTGCAAGGTAAAGCTCTGGAGGCCGGTCTGAGAGAGAAGAGGACGGTGAACACAGGGACCCAGTGTGGGAAGCAGGGCCTCAACACCTCCGGCTCCAACCACCAGAGGAGACCCAGACGCTCCCTGAGTGATGTAGGTGTCACCTGCAGGTCTGACAGCATGTAGCCGCTCTGCTTTTAACACCATCACTGCATTTTTACATGGCTCCGGCGTTGCTCTGCAGAATCAGACGCAACTTTCATGAGGAATTTGACTCCAGAATGTACTAAAACACGACGGCTTCCGTGGGATAAATGTGCATCCGTCCATTATCTATCCTTATGTATTCTATGTATATCATTTTGAGGGTTGGAGGGGGAGCTTGTACCAATCCCATCAGACATTATGCGAGAGGTGGGGTACACCGGGGACAGGTCGCCAGCAAATAGCAGTGCTGACATTTATAGTCCAAATTTACAGGGACACACACATATAGACACACACAAAGAACAACAAACATACATACAGACTATAGAGCTGGAAAACAAGCATGTGTCAGTGCCATTATGCAAAATCTGGTGATGAAGTAAAGCTAGAGCGTATAGTAGCACAAATGATACTGGAATAAACTGCTGTGTGGGGGAATAATCCGCCATTCTATTTACAAATCAGAAATCTGAAAGCTTTATTGTCATTGCACAAAATAGCACAACGAACCCTGCTGTGCAGCACCTAGAAAACGCTACATACATTCCTACACACTCATCCGTCCACATTCATAATTAATAACTAATAGTAAGAAAGATAAAAACCATCGGAGCATCACAACAGAAGCATCGTAATGGGAACTGTAAAAAATATTGGCACATGAGTAAAACCGGTAGATTGCACTTGAAGATAAATAGTCTCTGAGTCAGTCCTGAGATATTGTGATGATGCAGAGAATGTGGCAGTGGGGGGGCGGGGGGGTGAGTGTTCATCACAGTTCAGTGATGGCTCATTGGAAGAAGGTTTAGACCTGAAATGATTCAAATATCAGAAGCTATACAGAGGTTTATATACACTTTATCCAATCTATTAATATTCATAAATATCTATAGTGAAGATTGAGAATAATAATTAGTATAAAAATATTCTGTTTGTCTAATCTTTTATTTTAAGAGATCTGCTCTTAGAATACAAATATATGGGTTTTAACACTATAATGCGATAGAGATAGAAATACTCTTATTACGCATGTCTTTGATTCAGTTTGGGTTCTGTTATTCAGGATAATGTTACAAATGTTTTTTCGTCCTTTACAAAACTTATGTAATAATTCAAAAAGATCAGTAAAATCAATTCCTTTGGCTGAACAAATTACAATTTCCAGAATCTCAGAAACAAAAAACGTTGTCTTTTATTTAGGCTGTTTAAACTTCCACTTATGGGCTTCAACAATTCAATGTTCAGTGACTCAGGCCTGAGTTGTCCAACTTCGCCCACTCGCTCTCTGTCCAGTCCAGTTTAGTGACATTTAAATGACGTGACCTTCAAAATCCTACTTCTTTTCTTTTTTTTACAGCAAACTGCTCGTGACTCCAAGAGGAGGGCGTCAAAGGAGGCCAACGTTTTGTCTAAGGATGGCCAGCCTGTCAACATCAACAGCAGCGAAGACGCTGAACCCGGGAACGTGTGTGACGAAAGATGAAGAAGAGCCGAAGCTCTGCGAGGAGAAAAGATTGGCCCAAGCTGTGAGCAGTTTACCAAAAGATGGGAGGGTAGGTTTTTACCGATGTGTGCGGATGACGTTTGCCAGATCGTGACTGCTGAGCTCAGTGATTTACAACAAAAGCACCTACATAATGTCTCCATCCAAAGATCTCGGGATGCTGCGTCTTTGCTGTGCCATTGCGAATGCATGTGAGGAGCAGAGAGTGGTCCGCAAACACTCTCACACCGAGCTTTTCTGCCATGCTTATGGTGCCCGGTCAGGGAACGCGTCACCATGTGAAGCCAGTTTTACGAAAAGAAAAAAACAACCCACAAGAGCGGGCCGTCCCATATGCACATGATAATCACAATCTGCACATCAAATGTATTCTGTGTGGGGCCTTCCTCAAGAATTAGCTTCAGTTCTTTGTGCAAGTGTTTTCCTTTCTGCTGCGAATGAGAAACAAAAGTGTGGGAACCAATGATGACGATGATGTTTAACCTCAGTCGATGCTGTAAATGATTTTCATTTAGAACAACCTGAAGTGCTGTTTAAGAGTCTTGAAGGCTGAAGGCTATTTTTTCCAGCCTTTGCAGGATAAAGAAAACAAACACACCCGCATGTGCCTACAATTCATTTTAAATTTGAACTGCTCCTGTGTTCACTTTGAGAAGTTATTTATTTTTCAAACTTTGTTCAGTGCTGTATTTTTCTCTTACGTCTTCTTTTTATGTGGTATTATTTGACACTTTTTTTTAACCACAGAGTATTGTAACAATGTCTCATTTGTGTGGCTTATACTGATCTGCATGTATCAATCGATCATAAATTGATTCTGCATTGATGACAAATAAGTCTGTGCACAAATATAACATAAACCAGTACACATGGAAACAGTTCAGGATGGATCGCCAGGTTGCTCTGCAGCCACCAGGTGGCGCTGTTGACAAGCTGGGGTCTTACTAATGGAGGATCCACAAGAGGACAACAAAAGCCTCTTAAAGAGAACTATTCATTTAATTAAGGATCTTCAGTTCGTCTCTGCTGGAAAGTTAATTAAAGTCACTCTGTTGCTCACTTCTTGTCATTTGATGATTATGTCCTCGCCAAGTGTTCACTGAGATGATGATGATGATGATGATGAAGATGATGATGATGATGATGATTATGATGATGAAATTTGTACAGGCCAACTTTGAACTTTATCAAAAAAGATCCTCCACAATTTTCCCTCTTTGTATTAAAATTGTTGTCAGCTTCTGGAGTTGTGGAACCAACAAAAGTGACATGTGCCGTCATTTCTCATTAGCCACAGGCAGGGGCTATTCATTAATTATGTATGGATGGATTTGTATTAATAATGAATGTGTTGTTATATATCTTAAAGGCCTAGCTAAATACATTTAGGTATACATCCATCTCATTTTCTTTTCCCAAGCTCCACAATCACATAAGTTAATTGCAGTAGATTGTTTTTGTTTGCCTATCATAATTTATTAATTTTATAGTAATTGATTACTTGCCAGAACATGTAAGCATCATTTTAATGAGGCAGGTGGCTGAGATGAGCTAGTTTCATTCACTGCATCCTACATTCTGTTAGACCTGACCCGTGGATTAATAGTTTGCAATGCATAATCGTTTACAAATGTTGTGTGAGCCTAAAATCTGTCTGTATCTATCTAAATAATCTATCTATCTAATGTAAGATTTGCAAAACACAGTAAGATGAAATAAGACTTCACTTACCGTGGAGTGGGAATTATCAGCACATAAGAGGCCAAGAGGTAAGAAGAGGGAAGAAGAACTATGTGCTTTAGATAAATAAATAATAGTATATAATAGTGTTGTAATCAAGCGCCTCCGAAGGATACGGCCTCTGAAGGATGTATTCCCTGAATTTAGACACAGCTATTGTTAGTATTAATAGTAAAAGACTCGTTTTTAAGATAACTGACAGGACAGGGGCACTTTAGCTAATGCTTTTTTTCCTTTTGACTTTCCATTTTGAAAGAAGTTATCATTTAATAATAGATGGCGCATATTGGTTTCAACGTCTGACCCCTACAAATGGCCCCTAGTGGCGGGATTTAACACTCTGGTTTCACAGTCATCTGTAGTAATGTAATCAAGCACCTCTGAAGGAGGATGCGGCCTTGAAAGCATGCGGCCTCCGAAGGATGCAGCCTCAAATATCAGACACAGCTACAGTTAGCATTGTTATCAAAAGACCAGTTTTTTAAGACAACTGACAGGAGAGGGGCACCTCGGGGACCAATCAGATTCCCGCACACCTGAAGCTCTCTGGTTTTCTATTGGCTGAGGTTAATGGGTGTGGTTGATAAGCCGTGTATTCGGCGGGCGCTGGGACCCAGCAGAACTCCCTGTCTCTCCCCGTGAACCGTTGGTGCTCCTGTCTCTCAGCTGGGACACATCAGCTGAGACGCGGAGACAAGTCGGACGGTTCACGGCCGTGTGGCTCCGACACATTTAACAGGAAACTCGAAACTCTTCCTTAGAGATATGTGGCCACGGTGATGTCGCCATGGCCAAGCGACCGGGCACCGACGACGGGATGCTGACATCGCCGACCCTTCTCCGGGACTTCGCCGCCAACCTGAGCGCCGGGGATCTGTTGAACATGGACTGCGGCGACGGAGCCGAGGAGGTGTCGCTGGAAGAAATCCTGAGCCTGTACAGCCAGCCGATAAACGAGGAGCAGGCCTGGGCAGTGTGCTACCAGTGCTGCCGGACGCTAGCGCAGAGACACCGGAGGAAAAGCCCCAAGTCGGCGGTTGCCTCGGCTCCTGGGTGGCCGCGGCGGATCGAGGGACCCGGGGACGTGAGGATCGGGAGAGACGGCACCGTGGAGCTGCGCTTCGGAGACAGCGCAGGTAAACGAACCGGGCCCCGGGGCAGGTGTCGGTTATTTACCCCGACACGAGGGCCGAGTAACCGCATTTTTTTCTGAAAGACAAAGCCCCCCCCTGTTCTTTCCCAGGCTGCCATTAAATGAAACGCTTCCCCGGCCGACTCCTCCACTCGCAGGCCAGGAGCGGAGCATCCCCACAAAGAGGCCATGTTGTTGTGGCTGTCTGCTTCCAGCCATGTGGTGGATGTGTTTACAGACGCGCTTGTTAATAATGCATCGTAGATCATCGCTACATAGCTCCTGGGAATCCTAATAATAATATTAATAAACAAACGCCAGGGAGGCTGTGTTAACATCTCACCATAAAACAGACAGTCTTTGTTCTCACAACAGAATCTGCTATTTGCATGATAAACACGCTCCGTGGCTCCAGTATGTCTGCTCTGGGTCCGTGTTTTGAAATCCAGCTCCTGCAGCAGGTCAGTTAGCTTCAGTAAACATTGGACCATGTGATGCATTCGAACTGCAGAGCACCGTGGGAGCCAGAAACGAGCCTGCAGTGAAACGAAAGGGGTCCAAAAAATGCAGATGAGTCACTGCGGCTAAAAACCCCTTGATTTGTGTCCTTTAGATACAGACGCACAGGTTGTTGTTGTTGTTGTTGTTGTTAGTGGAGTAAAGGTTCAGTTGTCCAGTACATTCAGAGCAGGGTGTGCATCTGATGTTTAAAACAAGGAAATGCACGTTAGCGGTCAAAGGTAGCGTGCACACATGCTGCATAGAATTCATTCACTCAGTTCTGAAGGAATAGTTCGTGTTCCACCTTTAACTTTACACAGCAGAGCTGAAGTTATTTAGTAGATAAATGAATCAGTAGGAAATATGACTATAAATTGCACAGTTTCAGTGGTTCCAGCTTCTCAAATGTGAATATTTGCTTGTTTTTTATAGTCTTCTATGGTAGTAAGGTGAATAGCTTTTACATTGTGGTTGAACAAAGCAAACGATACGGAGATGTCAACATGAGTTTCTGACATTTCAAAGCCAAATTATAAACCCTAAAGAAAAGTAATCAACAAATTATCAGCTCTAATTAACCTGACAACAGGAAGAGGCAGACTTTCTTGGAGACATTTTTTTGAAATTGCCCCAGCATGGATTTACGCCTGTGGTGGAAGTTGAAGTCACATGTCTGAGCACCTTTTAACTCGTGTCGAATCACCACACTTTTGGGTGGTAGTGTCACAGATCTTGGCGTGCTGATTTGGTCACATGAGAAGCAAAATTCCATCTTTCTCTGATCCCAATAAAAGGGAGAGAGGACCCGCTCCCGATGTTAATATAAAGTATTTAAATATAAAGGGCACAATAAATTTCATTGAAATCTGTGACAGACTAAAAGTTTGATGATTTGATACAGAATGACCAACCTACTGAATCTAGTATAATCCAGACTCAGATATTAATGAAACCAAGGGGGCTCTTGTGTAATATAATGTAATATTGAGAGTGTATTGTCTATTCAAGCTTCCAGCAAAGATTATAACCTTCTACGTCAGCCCGGGTGTGTAGTGCAGGTGAACACAATGTCTCCGAGCCTCGCACCCTTTCAACTACATTCCATTAATATGTGAGAGATAAAGGTGGGTGTGGGAGGAGGATGTGTGGCAGTCAGTGGAGCCTCAGGCATGAGTTAACGTCCTCCCTCCCTCTCTCCCTCTCTCGCTCTCTCTCATGGGAACCTATTAGCCACCTGCTTTCTTCTTTCCCCTCCCCTGTTTACTTCTTCCCCCCCACGAGCCGACGTCTCGGTCCTGTTCCCCTTCATCTCAGAGTATCACGCTAACCAGAAACGTTTGCCATGTGTGGAAATCACACTTTCAGTATAAACAGACTCGTGTCATCCCATGTGTCATCGCTCGGCCTGAAATAGAACAAATGTGATGATTGGAGGCACAGCTTTAAAAGTCTTTGACCGCAGATGAGTTTAGAGATTAATGGGGAAAGTTCTCTGCCGTGCCTCTCTCCAGTTGATGGTGTGTTTTGGGTGAGCTTGGCCACGTCCTTATTATTATTATTATTATTATTATTATTATTATTATTATTATTATTATACTTGGCGATGAGCGAGACCTGAGTCTTATTAAGCCTCCAGCAACTCAGCGCCGGGTTTAAAGAATCTACTTGCCCCAGCAGAAAATATAAGCTTATGCAACCTACGTATGGCCTGCATATATATGACTCAGTGAAAATGTGTCATCATGCTTTGGCCGGCACCCAGACCACCGGCGATCGAGCCCCACAGCCTCTCTGCCCTGCTGTTGTGGTCAACTTTCATGTAATCTCGGCACACAAGGAAGCGTTCATGTTTTTTGTGGTGCTTAAGAGAATCCCACTAACAAGCGGCACAGAGCCCAAGTCCAGTGTTATCGATGCACTGCTCCTGCTGCAGTCAGATCAATTCACATGAAGAGCGTCGGAGAATGTATTCACTCCCACTCCTCGTTGCCGGAAGGAGCCTGAATGATGCATCAAGATGAAACTTGTTTACTCCAAGATTTCCAGTGATTCATACCTACAGGAGGGTTTTTTGTTGATTTGGCACATGCTGTATTTTAACTGAAATGATATTCGTACACTTAATGTGGTTAATTATCTCATTGAAAGGGTTTAAGTTAGGATGGAGCCTCCTCTTCCTTATTTGTTTATTAGATTAGAGGCCAGTGATAGATGAGACAGAAGTTTCCATTTTTATCTTTGGTCTATAGCTCACTCTCTGTTGAACCCTTCCAGCAGCAGAGATTTAGATTTTTTTGCTTTGAATAACAGAGTCAGGGTGACACTGAGCTCTGCTCCAAATATGCCGCTGCGATTTAGTTGCTCCTATGAGAGACGAGGGCCCTGGCCACGCCACATCTCTCCTTCGCTTGGACAGAGGACACAGTGTTTCCCTGATGAGCTTTGGAACATGACGGTTGATGTCTGGAGACCTGCACAGAATAGCTACAGAAAAACTGTAGAAGTATTTTCTTCTGTCTTGAAGCTCTGCATTTAAAAAACGAACTTGTCCTACTGGAAAAAACATAATCATTTCCTCAACCGATGGAATTCAAACCGGAATGGTTTCAGCATTCAGTGAAATGCCAGACTGGAGCAAAGTAGCAAATTTTTTCCAGATGCCCTGATCCTACACTTTGAACTGGTGAAAGTCTGCAGATCTATGGCTCTGTTTGTACTTTCACCCCTGACGTTACTCTTTCTCACAGTCAACCTTCAAATCGTTAGTTGCTCATGATAACTCGTCAAATGTTAAAATAAATCTAGTAGACAAGTTTAATATTTGATTTAGACAGGTGCTGATTTATTATATTTATATTATATTTTTCATTATATTTGATCTGTCTTTTGTTTAATAAAGTTATGAAAGTAGTTGTTTTCTCAATCTTGTTTCTTGTAATCAATAATTTATATTTAGAAACAGGTTTTTGTAAAAGCTAAGAGGCCACATTCAGCCTCAGTCTTAAAAGGTCACTGTCATGGTTGAGGTATTGGTTTCTTTATTTTTTACTTTCCATTTTGAAAGAGGTTACCCTGGTAATAATGGATGCAAGTAATGGTTTGGATGTGTTTCCCCTACAACTGGCCCCCGGTGGCAGGATTTGACACTTCATTTTGCCTCAGGCGGTGGCTCGCAGAGAAAACATAATCATTTATTCACTCCCTGGTTTCACAGTCATCTGTAGTGCTGTAATCATGCGCTCCAGCTTTTCATCTGCTCCTGGGTGGCTACATTCTCACTCGCAGCAGGAGAAGTTCAATCTTTTAGTGTGTGTGTGTGTGTGTGTGTGTGTGTGTGTGTGTGTGTGTGTGTGTGTGTGTGTGTGTGTGTGTTATTTCTGTCTGTTCATTGAAAGATGACTCGCACAACTGTACAGTACATTAATACATATTTCACTGGGTGTTTCCCTGGTTGATTGTTAAAATAACGACATGCATAAGTAATAATCATCCCTGTTCATACGTGTCAATAACATCCATTCTCTCTTCTGTCATTACAGATGAATACACATCGGCCCCCACGTCATTAGAGGTGAGTTCCTCCAGTCACTTAACCATCAGTGGTAGAAAATGAGTTTTCTGTTCCAGTGAGTGCTGCTGGAGCTGTTTTGCCGGTTTTCTAATAACAACATTCCAGCAGCAACACTCAACACAGAGACTGCTGTCTTTTTTTTTTTTTTACCTTGAGGTTTGGGTGTCGATGCATTATTTAGTTCACTGATCACGCTGACTGAGACATAACAGTTTCACAGCTTGCCCACCATTGATGCTATTAGTGAGCACTTACACCACAAATAGACCGGCGGGGCCGTGAGGAAAATGTTTCCTCTGCATCAAGCCGGCGTAAAAAGACATTCTGGTGGTATTCTTGTTCTCGTGTGTCGGGACTATTTTATCTGTAGCAACTGATAGAGCATTGCTTGTTACGTCACATCAGTACAGTCTAAGTACAGACATGCATGATAAGCACTTTCACCTCCAACAAAGAGGTTATGTTTTCCCCCTGATCCGTTCATTGGTTTGTTTGTCAGCAGGATTATGCAAAAACTACAAAACAGATTTCCATGAAACTTGGTGGAAGGATGTTGTATGGGCGAAGAAATAATCCATCACATTTTTGCATAGATGCAGACAAAAAGGGCGGATCCAGGAATTTACTTTCACTTTCTCAAACATTGGGAGATGGGGTGCTGGGGAAAAAATCTGGTAAATGTAAGGGACAGATTTCTATGTGTGAGTCCATTTTGCTGAGGCTTGACTGAATTTGACGGGACTGTTTGGAGTTGGGGGGGGATTCTTCAACATAATCTCAGTTTCCAGCACCTGCAGTGAAAGTTTAGTCCATCACAAATCAGTTAACCTGTTCAAAGGGGTTAGGGTTAGGCACGGTGCATGGCAACCCTTTTGAGTGTTTTGCCCACAGACTGAGCTCCGACCTGGGAGGCTCATGAGTGAGTTCACTACAAGTGGCACTCTCCACTTTGTTGTGTACTTATTGTGTGAGCTGCACTCTAATGCAGAAGAGTGCTTTAAAGGAGAGCCCATCTTTGTTCTTCTCCTCTTTTAGTTCATGAATGCGTTACTTAAAAAAAATTTCAACACACATTCAAACATCAGCACCAAAACCACGTGAGGGGAGTATGTGGCCAGTGTGTATTTGGCAAAGCTGGGTGCATTATATAATGTTGGGAGGAGAAGTCGCTCTCTTAAGCTTCCTTATGTGTACACAGACTAATTTCACAGAGTCCTCTGTCATCTCCGAGCAATCTGGTCTTCCTTCATGTTTGTTTTCGTTTTTCCTGTGATCACAGGCATGCACAGTATGTGTGTTTTAGCGTGGCTCGGTCGGAAAAAGAATTCCTCTGTCAGCTGACGGCTGGAACATGAGTGAAGTCTCATGGCGGAACTGTGACGGCTCAATCATTGGAGTGAAAATGTTTGAGTATGAGAGTTTTCTCACCTCCATTACATCAACCTTCTCTTCCACGGTAGTTGATGCTGGACTGCTCCCCGCGTGATGACAGTGCTCATGCTGTGATACTCGGGACAGGGCGTGTTCGGTTCCTTGGAAATAAATTCTTCGCATCTGTGTAATGGACACACCTTGGTTATTTAATTTTTAAAAATGTTTTTGTCTTATTGATTGGTATGTTGCTCAAGTACAGATATGACCACCTGTCACGGGTGTGAGGCAGTGGCTTCTGTTTCTAAATCAGTTGTTTGCCCTGCATGCAAAAAAACAAACACTGCAATGTGGCTGGTAATCTCTCTGTCAGTTGGTTCACTGTTGTGGTCAAGATGGAATTCAGAGTCCTACACGAGTCAATTTTTGCAAACCTACACTTGCCACATCGACATAGCTCTGTACAGGACCCGATCTGTTTCTAGTTTGACCAATCACATTTGAGCAGGCTTTGGTTGCCCCACAGGTAAACAGTCCATGTGGAGAGCAAAAGAGTCTGAACACATTGACTGAAATACATTGGCTATTGGCTTTTTTAATCTATCTTCAGTCATATGCAGATGGCTGTGAATAGAATTTGGCCAAAATGTCGTATGGACACCTACAAAAAGCTGTTTGTGTTCTTTGTGGAGAAAGGTTCGACCTGTGTGATAACAGAAACTAGTCAGACGCAGAGTGCAGCAAACGAAGGATGGGCTCTTGGCTTGGATATCCACCGTCTAGACAGGAAGTCCCACAATATTGGCTTGGCCATTGCCCCAGAGGCTAATTCATGATCTGATGATAGCTGATGGGTTTCGAGATCGTCCGATGCATAACCAGGAAATCTCTCAACTGATGAACTGACATGACATTTGTGTTCATCCTAGTGGAAGAAGCCCATTGATGGTTGAACCTCTGTGTTTAGTGCGGATATTGGCACGTCAACATCAGTAATAATGCAGAGCAATGCTTTCACACATTTTGGCCCTCGTGGTGTTTTGGCCTGAAGGGTTTGTTGTGTCTCAGTCTCTTGTGTCAGCCAACAAGCCAGTCAGTCAACAAGCCAGTCAGCCACTGCCTCCCTCTCGCATACCTCTGCTTCTACACACTCAAGTGTTTTGCAGCTAATCACTGGCTTGTGTGGAATTGACCCACTGTCCTGCTCACTTACACCAAATAACTTGTGTTGGAATAATCATCAGTGATGTCCAACTAGATTCTGATTTAGGTTTATTACATTAAAACTGGTCGCTGGTCATGAGTTAGCTTTTCCTTCTTGGTGCCGTGCTGTTATTTTGGGGATTGATGGTGAATATTTCTAACTGGAAACCAGGCTCCATGTGAGACTTGCACCTTCTGCTGCAGCCCACAGCACAAGATTAACCCAGTTTGTCTGCAGTTGAAGATTAAGGTGAGATTACTACGAGTATCCTGTTACAGGTTCTCCAGGTTGCCAGATCTGCTCAGGACTGCGTAGCACAATTTAGGGCCAAGACAATTAGTCGGCCGGCACAATTCACAGGGTTAAAGCCTTGGATTTTGAAATGGATCCTAATAGAGCTTCAGTTTTGATTGATTCAGTTCTGGTGTAAAGTGATTAATTCAGGTTAGATATGTGGATGCAGCTGATGAAGAGGGGCTTCTGCACCATAGACTGTTGAAATGACTGCTCCCCTAAAGTGAAGCCAAATAATTTTGATCGCCCCCTGGTGTCATAAACCCTGCCCCCTCCATTAACCAAACTAAAAAGTTGAAATGCACATCAAGTTGGTTTCTGCCATTTTAGTTTGTTCTTATCAAACTGATGCATGTTCAAGTGTTCATTGGCTGGCTCACGATTGCTCAAGCGCATATGTTGCTGGGACCATCCTTATCTGCAATAGTTTGTCTTAATTTTTGTAAAACAGGAGGAATCAGAGACGTGTCGTCCATACAGTCCAGGTTCTTTACGAATACTGGCTGTCCCTCTTCTCCTTCCTGATGTCACACTGCATATTTTGAAAGGAGGAAAGTGATGATTTTCATGTAGTTTTAGTCAGATTCTTTTCTGGGTCAGTTGCCTGCTTGTTTGTGGATTCAGTTCAGACAGCAACCCCTGGAGTGACACCCAATCTGATCCCTGTCTGCCTGACATGTACCAGTGACCTCTTTATGTTGCACTCTGCTTTTATCCTAATCCATCAATGGATTTTTGTGACATTGACGGCTTTACTTAAAATCCCCAGTGCAGTTCGTATTACAGTCCCAGAGGTTACATTTCTGCATATACAGGCATATTCACAGAAAGCAA
Organism: Hippoglossus hippoglossus; assembly: GCF_009819705.1. Classification (NCBI taxonomy): domain Eukaryota; kingdom Metazoa; phylum Chordata; class Actinopteri; order Pleuronectiformes; family Pleuronectidae; genus Hippoglossus; species Hippoglossus hippoglossus. The sequence goes on from NC_047161.1 coordinate 9,807,765, forward strand.
TAAGCCCAAACGAATCCACATTATCGAGTAATCTGAACTAATTGAGTCAGGGTATTTATTTATATCCACAACAGAAGAAACATATTCCTCATTATCTTCTTGTCCAGTCAGTCCTGAGACATGAGTTGAATTTCCTTTGTTAGTCGGCCAAGTTTATGGAGCGATCAGATCTTTTACTGGAAATGTTTTGCAGTAGCTGCTAGAAAGTCCAGGGTGGTTAATGGAATGAGATAAATTGGTTTGTGTGAAGGAGCCAGATTTTCTCCTCTTGTCATGAAAGCTGCCAATCACATTTGTGTGATGTTCAGAGCCACTTTGACTAACCCATAAGGAAGAACTGGGTTATTTTGCAGCAGATTAATAAAAGGCTGTGGTGAAATAAAGTAGACTTGGGTCCTTTAAAAAATAAAGAAAAGCATCTTTCATCTTCAATATGTACAGTATATCACACTGATGGCTGCGAATGATGAGCTGTAACATCATAGGTGGATGTTGACTCCATGGGGACATTTTCTCAGTCCTCAGCAATTTCCAGTTGACTTCAATTGCCTTGGATGCAGACTCGACAGTTTTTGACCACGAACGAGCACAGAGAGCCTGTGACCATGAGCAGATATTTAAAGAGCAGCTTGTGTTCTGTCCGTCCATGAAAGACAGGGAAACGGCGATGCTGCAGACCGGGGGAGGCAGAGCATCTGCTATTGCGGTGGAAACCTCTAGATTTAGCTCTGGTTATGTAACTGTCTGTGTAGTGGTGGCTTTGCTCTACTACTGCATCAAACACTGAAGGCTGCTTATCCCACTGCTTTGTGAACTCAGCTGGCCACAGAGACACTCCAAAGGCAGCAGTGCGATCGAGTTTACCCCAAAATCTGGTCAGTTGCAAAGCATGAAAATATGAGCTCATCATTTTTACTGCAGGACATTAGTGCTGTGCTTCCCTCCCCGTCCTGCACCACCTTTTTAAATGAACCTTGAATCTGAAGCTGCCCATAGTTCACCAGTTATATTGGTTAACAGCATGGATGGATATATGTCAGCTTTACATTTGACAAACTGAGCTCTTCACAAACACCTTCTTATCCCATCTGTGTACTGGTTGCCACATTGGTTCTTCTTCCATCATGGATACTCTTCTTGTTCTGTTTGATTAGCTATTGTATACAACTGAAGATACATATATTTATTGTTTTAGGATTATTTGTATTTGCCGTTTTCCTCTTTTAAACTAAACTGGGAGACGATCAGAACTTTTTGTTAATTATAAATAGAGCTGTAGCATTTTTCCCTTTCTGATACCGATACCTGGGCTTTACATATCTGCCAATACAATTACAGATCCTGTATTATCCTTTACTTATTTCATGGATATTACCAGCTGTATGTGATGGTATTATGGTATATAAAATTGCAATAGTTGCACGTAAAACTTGTACTGGACTAATATAGGTGAAGCTGCAATTTCTGGCCGTGATTGAAGCACAGGCAGAAAACCTCCTTCCGACAGTAGCACACAGCCTCAGGGCCTCGAGCCACAACCATCGTCAGTATTTATACTCAGTGACCAAACTCGCCTGCTTGCCTCTGTGATCTGTTCGGCCTTGGAGCAGACCAAACAGATGTCCTTAATTATCTGTCTGACGTTTTTTAGTTTGGTCATCAAAAGGCCAGTGTTAAGGCTTGACCCATTTTCACTGAAGTGGAAAAAACAAGACTTCCTTTTTTGTGTGGGCACAAAGCTTTAATAATGTCATGTTTGGGAGAAAAAAGGGTCAATTTCAGCATGAAATGTTGTTTTATAACTTATTAGCTTTTTGTCCTTGTTTCAACGTGACCGCATGTGTTCCTTCAGGAGATAAATGTGATTCATGAGTAAAACATTGTCTTCATCTTAATCATTGATTCCTGAAACGCTCCCTCTGACATCGGTCTGAAAAATGGAGATTCTCTAGTATAATATAAGCCATTGTTGGGAAAACCACATTTCTTACCCTGGGCAATGATGTCATATGAGAGCCTAGTATCTTTTTATTTGTTAGTGGAGTGTGAGAAAAGTGGAGGGAGCCTGGAGAATATTGTGAATGGACATATTCAGAAAGAGCCACATTCATGAGGAGGATTTGTAGAATTTACACGTTTATTTAGTAAACTGGTAAAAAACCTGCGTCGGCACTGATATTACATTGTTTTTCCTCCTTCGACACCCAGATGATTCATCTTGCTGCATTTCCCAAGTTGAAACTGCTGGAAACTTTGTGGGTGACTGAGGCCTCACTGGTGGGAACACACTGTATGTGTGTTGCATCCTCTGTGGCAAGCTTCCACCTCTCCTAGGTGGAGCCTGGTTTCTATTAGTGGCTCAGGCGGTTCCTGAAACCCAGCAGTGGGTTCTCTGGACGTCTTTCCCAACTCTTAATCCGCACAGTCATTCCCCCGCCTTCTTCCGCCTCGCTGCCTTTTGCTTTGCCTCCTTTCCTCATTCCTCTGTCACAAGTCTTCATATGAGATCATCACGTGTAATTGGAAAATCAAACTGTTTCTTCCCCTCCTTACTGTTTCAGATGTTTTTCCCCATTCCTTCAGACATAAACTCAAATGAGACTCAATAATATTCTTCACTATAAAGAACTGAATTATATATATATATATATTTTCTTTCCTTTCATGTCTGTAACATAGGCTATCTATAATGCCACCAGGGGGCAATCAAGACGCATTGGCTTCACTTATAGGGGGCATTCATTTTGTCCGTCTTAATATACAGTCCATGGTCTATATTTGGCAAACTGACATAAATTATACCCATTAGGTATAATAAATATTGCTCATTTGGAAATGTAGTCTAATGCAACTGATATATTGGACATGGACTCGAGGATTTTCCATATTTCATCACTGACGATAGTTTAGCGTGAAAATTTGAATCAAGTGAATGAGAGCCCTTGTACTGTCTGTCACTGCAGCATTCCCCGACTATCGCACAGCGCATGTTGTCCTACAGATGGATTATGAGGTTACATAATCAGACACTAAGGAATAGGATATTTATTTTAGCCCTGGAACAGGATTACCAGCCGCGCACAGAGACCGTTGATAAACGATAACATAGAACGCCACAACATTGATCTTTGCTCAATGAGATTAGGATTAGTAGATTAGTGTTGGGGAATTTTGATGGGTTTGGTTACTTTTATTGTTTTGGTGTTTTTAAGAACTAGTGTTTTTGTTTTTTAGGAAGACGGTGTGGAGTTTAAATCTAAATTTAAAAAAGCCACAATGCCATGGCAGTTTCTAATGACACAAATTCAGAAACAACTGACACAAAGACATGATACACTGCTGTTTAGTATTGAGCAGTTCTGACCAGACACAAAATTGTGAATAAATAAAAATGTCATGTTTATTTTTGATTATATACATCATTACAACTCAAAGGCCCCTGTAGCTTGAACAGAACTGACATGAAATTGGTCCAACTCTCTGTTTCAGACATGACTTATTAAATTTTCACCTTTTTCATTCTAGATCAAACAAAGCAGAAGATGGGCACGTAGCTCTTTGAGTCAGGTGATGCAGAACTCTGTAGTTTGTCTTAGGGTTTTAAAGTCAGGATTGTCTTTATTGTCCCACTGTCAGACTGTGACAAGACAAGACTAAACACACAGAGCAAGTCTGTGCCTTTTCACATATGATGAACACAGCAGCCTTGGGTCAGACGCCTTCAGGAAAATGCCCAGAACATTAAGGCAAGGGCTGGTGCCTGGGTAGAGCATGCAGGAGGACGGACATGACGTATAAACTCCACTGCACAAATCACATGTTTTTGTTTACAGCACATTGACTCTGGTGGTGGCCCTTATCGTGAAAAGCTCTCGATTTTTCTGAAAGCAGTTTTAGTGGAAAGATTTGGGTTCTTGTAATGAGTATGAAATTATATGCAATTGCTGACTAACTGGAATGACTAACTTTAATTGTTTAAGTGTCTTCCCTGTTGAGGGAAAATGCTGTATTTACAGAATTTTATAGTTTTGAACTCTTAAACGAAACTATTATTCCTTTTACGGGTTGAGAAAAATATTTTTTTCTTCCTTTTTATAAAGATAAATTAACCATTTGAAATACCCTGAGAGACGGTCATCACAAACCTGAAGAAGGCTGTGTTTATTTATTATCTCATGAACAGCTGTTGTTTATGGATGACAAAAACAATCCAGTGGAAACATCTTGGTTGCTGAAGTAATTAACCCCAAACATGCTCAGTCAACACCCTCTCTCTCTCTCTCTCTCTCTCTCTCTCTGCACCAAACCCAAGAGCAGTCAGCCGTGCCTGTCCACACCGGCTTCACCCATATCGGCTCTGTTTTTGTTTTTTAGACGCCTCCCTTTTTCAACAATGTGGCGCCATTCCTTTTAAGTATAAGAACATACAGTACAGGAATGAGTCACAGTGTGCCGCGCTGATGGATCGTTTCATTGCCTTTTAACAAAAGCTTCGAGGTTTTGTTTGTTGTTGCTACATTTAGACCTGCAGTGATGCCATGTGGTGCCAAATATGGTATAAAGCAGCACTGGGCTGTCACTCATCAAGGAAAACTACCACTTTTAACCAGTTAGCTGATTGAGTAGAGTTTCTCTGATTGTAGTGTACAGAATAATGGAACAATTTGCGTTATTTGTCCCGTCAAACAAAATGTCTGGAAGCGAGATGAGCTCAAAGGCACATTTAGGACAAGAGACGTGAAACTTGTTGATTTGAGAGCATGGGTTGGATGAAGCTGTCGGGAGAAGACATGCTGCAGTGAAAGAGCGACTTTGTCTCGCAGCGACGCGGAGGTAGTTTGAGACATTAAGATGAGTTGGATCAAGCTGCAGAAAAAGTTGGGTCATACCCGGCTTATTAATGAGGGGAAGCAGTTGTTAAATGAAATCATCCTAAGATTCTGGTAATGATCAGGCGGTTTGGAGGAACACTGGCCTCATTTCACATCTGCTGTGGGCACATGACCCGTCTTCCGGTCTGTTCAGGTGAATGGAGTTTACTGTCAATAGACTTGTTTATCCAACCGAAACAGGGCTGCAATGAAGTGGGGTTTGCTCCATGAGGATGTGCTGGTGTGCCATTAATTACAGATCAGCAGGGGCAGAGAAAACATACAAAAACGCACTGTAGAAACTCATTTCAGAGGAACTGTTTTAATAATAATTTTTTAATAAATGTTTTTTTTTCTTCTTTACAGGTAATTGACTCACTGGGCGTCATGATCTACAAAGCTCTGGACTTTGGCCTCAAGGAAAATGAGGAGCGCGAACTCAGCCCTCCGCTTGAGCGCCTGATCGACATGATGACCAACAATGAAGAAACGGAGAGCGACCCCTGTCCCGACGAGGGCTACGAGGCCACTGAGGAGGAGGATGAGTGTGAGGAGGAAGAGGAGCTCGTTTCCACTACCACTACCGGCACAGTCGGCAGCATTCGCGGCTATCGAGATATTATCTTGGTAGGTTGTTCTGCGAAAGTGTTTTTGCTTTTTCCACCCTGCATTTCTTAGGTCAGGTCTGTAAACAGAGCAGTACGTCCACATGTCATTATCACTCCAGCTCAAAACAAATTTCCCTGATGGAGGCCGTCACACTGTAAATTCCCCAAGTAGCTTCAGAATATGAGACTGGTAATTAAAGCTGTGTAAACACACCGGTATTTGGGGAATAGGCTTAGAATCGTTCACGGCCTGTTCCCTCCATATAATGAACCTGGTGTAGGATATAAATGTTAGGTCTGTTTCCAATGCAGCACCGGCCCGGCCCCTAATTCCTCCCAACAATGATTCTCTTTGAGTGTAGCCTGCAACATGTTGATATGACATGGCCAGATTAGGCAACGAGACATTCCTGACTGACCTTCCTCGCATTCTGCTGTTGTGTCAGGCAGAGGCAGGTTGGGTCGACGAGGGTTCAGCGAGACGTGAGGCTGACTGGTGTTGACAGGAATAGTTGGCTGGTGAATGTGCAGAGTGGTGCATTAGTAAAATGGAGCAAACTGAGGGAGTGCCTACATCGGCCAACGGCCTCTTACCAAAGCTGTCAATCTGAAGCTGCTTTCAGACAAGCACTGAACTCCAGATAATCTCCTGACATTCTCCGGAGGGGAGAACGCAAATGTCTGCGGGGTTTTCTACCACCAAGCCCGTTGTCAAAACTCTGGATAATGTCTGAATGAGTCCATGTGAGAAACCGGCAGAAAGATCCTCCGCAGGATTCACCGCAAGCAAATTGGCTAGGGTTAGGGCAAACTTTGCAAAAAGTCTGGACCCAATTGTGCCAACATCCTTTGGAGTTGATGTCTAAACACGGCTCATGGTTTGGATTATTGTCCAAACATTTATCTCTTGACGATCGCTCACAAGTTGTCACGCACAGGGAGACATCAGTTTGACCTCAAATCTGTAAAGAGTGACACTCATGTTGCGGTTTAACTTCTTTTGTGCCTCCTATTTTTCGGGTGATAAATATGTTTTTGTGCTTGATAAATAACATTGTGTTTAGTAGAAACCACAGATAGGAAAATAATTTTAGCATGTCGGCAAATACTCTCACTCCCCAGGTGTCGTTTTACATGGAGAAATTCCTCTCAATGAGAAGGAAGAAGCCACTTTCTGCTGAGTCAGACATGCCTGTGGCTCACCAAGCCCTTCAGAGGAACACCAAAAATGTCATTCGTCCGGTTTATTCCTTTTGTTGTTGCTGGAGATGGTTTGACGGCTCAACCATTACTGATGCAGGCAGCCTTTTATTATCACAGGCGAATCATAAGGGTCAGATCTTTTAAATGGCATTCAGGTGATGCCACTCGCACGATGTCGCTGCTATACTGGACAATCGGGTTCACGCTGTTGTTGATTTGTTTTGCTTCACCCAGTAAAAGGTTTTAGCTGCTCTAGTGTTGTTGATCTGTGGATGGTAGAAATGTTAAGCGGATGGATCGCATGACAATTTCTAGAAATGTTCATGGGGTGGGTACACACACCCTGGCTTTTCATCTAGCGACACCACCAGGTGACCCGTGGGGATTCACAATACTTCACTGATATTCTATGGGCCTATTATCACCATTAGTAATATGCACCTACATAGGCAGGTGCGCAAGGTGTGCACACATACGATTGTTCTGTTTCCTCTGCAGAGACACTTATGATCATTATGACCATGATGCATGTGCACATGGCATTTAAATGGAATGAGAGATTGGTTTATTGCATGTTGTGCCCAAACACACCCATGGTTAATAAAGAGAGTAAATAAAAACCTTTCGAAACACCCACTTCCACAATTAAACAAACAAAAGTGAATTTAGTCACACCCTGAATGTACTTTTGCTTTAGAACATTCACTTAAATCATTAAAGTAGTGACTTTATTGTTTAATATAATTTGGGTTTGGCAGAAGATTTAAAGTCAATAAGCATGTAGCTTAGTAGTTCAGGCTATCATCATTGTAATTCTATAACATTTGGACAAAATGCAGATTGTTAAATCCATTAAAACAAAAGTTTTTAGGATTACATATTTATATGTCAAAAAATAAGGTTTTGTGGTGTGTATATATTCTTTTTCTATAATGTAAATAAATAGTTGGTCACACAAACTGCTCTTTTCCCCTCCAGATATGTTCTTCCCACCTGCCCAGCCCGTCAGATGCTCCCAGTCACTACCAGGCCGTGTGCCGCGCTCTCTATGCCGAGACCAGGGAGCTGCGCACCTTTCTGGAAAAGATCAAGAATGCCAAAGAGGTAAGACAGTCCGGCATCTGACCGCTGCAAGTTAATGAGGAATCCGGTGAGGATAAGTCACAGATGAGCAGAAAAACAAACCATTCCATCTGCTCATCCATCTGAGTCTTAGACACTCGCTTTTAATAGTTTCTACTCATCTTCGTTCCCATAGGTCAGACTCAGAATGTCGGACCTGTTTACACATCACACACCTGTCATAATACAAAATAAATTGAAAGAGAAACATTTTTCTGAGGAAGTACCAAACTCTAGTCTCTGGGATTTTACAAATCTGCTTGTTTTTTTTATTTTTATTTATTTAATGGGTTGAATTAGGATCTGTTTGGTCAACAGGATTTTTATTGCTGGAAAAAGCGGCTGCCCACAGGGTCCAGACTGTGTTGGTGTCCCTGTCTGACCCCCCCCTGCTCAGGGCATCTGAGAACTCTGCATCACTGAGACTTGTTGGGGTTGATTTAAATCCGAATAGACATGATCTGGCACCACACTGCCTGCTAGCTGGCAGATTTGATTCCTGTAAATGAGAGCATTGCTACCGGAGTAATGGAGTATGAGTAGTGAGAGGATCCCCGTGGAGATCTTGAGGCAGAATGTCTCAGACAATCAACCGAGATGTGTTGGAGTTTGCTTTTTTAATTAACATGATTAATTCAAATCATTAGATGGAAGAAAAACCTGAAAGAGAGAAGAGTTTAATTTCAGAAAAGACTTGAAATTAATGGATATTTTGTGTGTAGATTTATAATGTGTTGTGCTTTGTCTTTATTCTAATGAGAGTTGCACCACTTAGAATAGAATAGAAGAACTTGTGTGAGAATTGGAGTGTGTATCCGACGGGACCCGACAGACTCGGGCTGGGTTCAAACATTTTCAAATGGTGCTCTGCTTTGGGTCAGGTTTGGTCACGTTGGCTGGTCCATCTACTTTATTGTTTTATGCTGCACATGCCTGTAATCGAGGAAAACACCAGGCTTTGGTCGGGTTCGGACACAAAAAAATCAAAAAATAGTTTTCATAGAGGCGTGACGAATTATAATGTCTCTTTAGAAAAACATCTTTCCCACTTTGAAATTACACACAAATTCACTGAAAGCCCAGATGACCCAGTTTTCCACCAGCGCTGAAATGCAGCGTGCATTTGTGAATCTTTGTGTAGTGGAGAGTGAAGTGTCTCAACAGCCCACATGCAGGTGTAAACTGTAATCTGTTTACACTCATTTAACATCTGGTAGATAAACACATTCAAGAAGCTTTTACACCTGTGAAGTTGAAGTTTAAAAATCGTTAAAATTATTAATATATCATCAATTTGTGATGTGTGCATTTGCAAAGCTGCTCTACATGTGGACAAATTGCTTGGTATTTGTTTGTGGATTTAAACATGCGTTTGCGAAAGTGACATACAAATCATTGTACACATTTGTAAATCTTATTTTTCAATCGTATATCATTTTTGACCACGTTGAGTCTATTTTCTCTCCATAATCCGAAAGCCTCGGGCTCGGTTAGTTTTCTCTCGAGCTCGGTCGGGTTCGGGCAGAAAAGTGCAGCCTGAGCCGCTCTAGGTATTTTTCTTTGGCTACAATGATGAACACGTGGTTTGATCAAACAGGTTTCTATTATAATCAAATTTGCAAAATACATAATTTTAATGAACAACTTCAAAAGAACGTAGGCATGAAAAGTGCATCATTAAGCAGATGGGAAAACATTTCCTATAAATAGGCATCATATGAAACTCTCATGCGCCGACTGGTTCGTGTTGGAGGTGTCCACCTGACTTGTCACAGTATGAACACACGGGCTGCGACTTCAGCAGGAGGCGTGATTCATGCAAACGTTCTTATGTAATATATGGTTATTGAATCAAGTGTAACATTATTACAGCAGTTAAAGGAGCTTACAGGAGGGGACTGCCGGGCGACTGGGGCCCCTCTGCCCCTCCTGTAGCACTGGATGTTACAGGGTAATTGCTAATGAGTAACAGTACACACCATCACACATGGCTAGGATTTAGGAGGATGATCAACAAGGTCTTTAACTTTTTGATATCATTTCTACAGTCCTATAGAACAAATAAATAAGACTTTTATACGTCCATCCATTCTCTCAGTTGTCATCAACTAATTCTATCAGTCCTCTCCATAGTCTGCTTTGTCACGATGACGTCCATTTCTCCCTCTTTTCTTTCAGCTGTGTTTCCTGTAGTTTTAGTTGATGTGTCATTTTTTCTGAATAAATTTCCTTTACAATCTCTTTCCTCTGTCAGTGTAGTTTAACTTCTTCTCCTTTTCTTTCCTGCCGGTGTAAAAAACACTGAAACCCTTAGTTTTCCATGCTAAGTTTCACCGAGAGAAAAGTTTCACTGGTTTAAAAAAAAAAAAGAAGAAAGATGAAGGATAAATACTGTACCAACATGTTTAGATATCAGAAGAGATCAGTCATGTCAGCAGAAAAAAAAAAGATTACGCTCCGGTTTAAGGGATGGGTTTGAGCAGAAACATGGGTGTGGAGATGTGAAGATGATGAGAAGAAAAGAAGCTCATGACGTTCTGTCTTTTGATTTGAAAGTCTGTCGTTGGATGATATGATAGATTAGGTCTGATTATATTTTTGATTAACCTGAGCTGAACTGGAGACAAGAATGAAGAAGAGTTAGTCTGAGATGAGGAACACAGTTTTTCTTTATTATGGACACAGTCAGAGTGGCTACTTCTCTTAGTCAGTACACACTCGTGCCTTCAAATTAAGTGAAAGGATGGTGTGACAGTGTGTTTAAAATACATGTGACAGCGTGTTTTAAAGCACACACACACACACACAGCAGAGGGCTTGTTACCATGTCCAGGGTCACCACATGCTACAGACTGTAAAGAACAGGATGCACATGTCCACATGGAGGTGGATTTGGTGTCTGCAACAGTCGTAGAACTTTAAATAACCGGCTCGTACAGTGAGGCTTCGGCAGACAGACCCATTAATAGCAGTCATTAGTTGGTCATTGACTTCTCTTTTTCCCTCTGGTACAACTGTCAATATAGGATGAGACTGATATCGACATTCCCTTGCAAAACAACATCCATCGAGGAATTAACCAGACGGCTGGAAGTTTGCCATTGACCTTCACTTAATTCCAGCCAGTGCTTCACTTACTGTATATCAAATTCTTTTTTTCATATATTTCCTGTTCCTTTTCTTGGCTAGAACCTTCGTAGAATGGAAGGTGGGACTCGGGAGGAAGCTGTTAAAGACCTCGATGAGCTGCAAAACGCAGACTGGGTAAGAAGGCTCCCTACAGTACTGCACCAAACACCACTGGATTTAACTATGTAACCATGCATTGGTAATTGCATTACATGTGTGCTGCACGTTCCTGCAAAGTGTATTAATTCTTGAAGTCCCTCCAGGCACGATTCTGGGTGCAGGTGATGAGAGATCTTCGAGACGGCGTAAAGCTAAAGAAGGTTCAGGAACGCCAGTACAACCCACTGCCCATTGAGTACCAGCTCACGCCCTACGAAATGCTGATGGACGACATCCGCTCCCAACGTTACAAGCTGCGAAAAGTCATGGTGTGGATTTCATCAACCCCTCACAGGCTCAACCACAAACATTGATTTCTTTTAGCTGGGGGCAAAATGTACATTGTGTTCGTCTCCTGCACGTGGCGTTGAAATCTCAGATGGCTGCATGTGTTTTTATTGCATTTATCCTTTTTCTTTAATAAGTCGTTGTCCATATCCTATTTTCCACTGTCGTCCCAGGTGAATGGAGACCTCCCTCCGAGGTTAAAGAAGAGCGCGCATGAAGTTATTCTGGAATTCATCAGGTCACGACCTCCTCTCAACCCTGTGAGTAATAAACCACACTGTGCCACTAAATGGTTCCCATTGGTCAATTATCAAGCATCCAGTTTTAAATTGCGTACAGAAGTTTATAATTACGTCTACAGTTCTGACATCTCGTGTATTTTTAGTTTGGCAACATTTAGAGAATGATTGATCAGTTACAAAACATGCAGTCTCTCTGGGCAGTTAGGAGGGAGGGGGGGCGCAAATCTCATTCTGGTCTCCATGGTAATTGCAGCCGAGCACTCACTTCTTTGGTTGTCATGGCAGGTTGCCGCCCGTAAACTGAAACCCCACCCTGTGCGACCCCGGAGCCTCCATGAGCGCCTGCTGGAGGAAGTCAAAGCTGAGAGGAAGCTCAGGCCCGTCTCACCGGACATGATCCGCAGGACTCGCCTGGGTGAGACGCCGACACATCCCAGCACACATGCACAAATGAACATGAAGAATAGAAGTGAAACTCTTTTCTGGTTCTTTTTGTTCAAACTCCCAAACTAAATCGGTTATATCTGAAACAAGTCTCAGTTGTTTCTGATGTGACGGAGTGTGGCTGTTTACATACTGCATGGAAGCTCCACTCAAAGCAAAAAACCATTAACCATGACTTCACTGCTCTTAACTTCATCCATCATTACTCTGTTTACTTAAACACTCTGACATTTACTCTAACAGCTCTCTCCCCACATTGATCTCTTCACCTAATCAGACGTGTCACAGTGTTTAAACAAGGCCGACTGTGTCTACAGCAGCTACATGTGCTCTGCTAAAGTTACCGACTAGTGTTGTCTAGTTTCAACTCCATTGACCTTTTGTCTAAAATTAATCCATTATGTAATGCAGCCTTTGTGGTATTCTCGATAAAACCCAGCAGTGCACGAGAGGCTCTGTGGGTATGTAGATAATGTGTTAAACCATTTGAACTTTAATCAGATAAAAACAAGAGAATATTTCAGCAGTCAGTACCATACAGTACCTCTGCAGTACACAAGACGCCTTTTGTTGGGAGCTTAAGGAGGGAAACATGCAGCAGTTGTTTTGTAATCAGATACGTAGGAGACAGTACGTGTGTTCCCTCGAAATACTGTCTGAAAAGCTGATATTAAAAAGAGTATTACTCTTTAGGACTACCATTTTATGTGATTCACAGTTTTTATTGGTCAATAGAGAGGTGCAAAAGTAAATTTACCATAGGGAAAGTAAAGAAGTCAAATGCATTAGGTAAAATACAGGGATCTTACATTTTTGAGACCGTTCTTCTAAAGCAATATTCCAGGAAGTAATGGTGTGGTGTTTTGCCCCATTAGTTATAGCTGTAGAATGTTGAAGTAATGAATGCAACATTTTTAAAATCAGGAAGTAGACATGACAACTAGACTCAAATCTCAGCAATTTGATGATATTTCATGCTAGTGAAATATCCAATATTCCAACACAAGCAATTGGCTTTAAGAAAATGATGGGAATTGTCAGAAAGCCAGTCAGAGTTCATGTGCAGTGGGTGAACATTATTATTTTTCTGAATGATGTTTTATAAACTTGGATGACTCATTTTAACTCTCGTGGATTTTCTTTTCCTCCTCTCTGCCTCCATTTTTCTTTCCAAACACGGGCATATCTGCCAGTCATGCGGCCTCTTAGCATGTCTTACAGTTTTGACTCGTCAGGTAAAGTTGAACGTCAGCCGTTGTGCTCCTACTGTTTCCTTTGTGTTTCATTCCAGGCTGTATTAAGGTCAAGTCACCTGCTCCTCCCTGATTTAAACACGCACACACCTCCTTTTTCATTTCATGCTTGTGTCATAGAAATTGTGTGTATGATACACTGCTGTCACTTGTTTGATGTTGTGATGCGTAAGGCTACTCTACCCAAAAGGAAAGATGGGTCAGGAGAGTGCGACTTAATCTCAGGTTGTGTGAAATTGTTTTGTTATTATTTATTAGAGCCCAAATGATTTATTGCTTGGCAGATAAAAATGCACTACTACTAATAATAATCATATCTTTATTTATATAGCACTTCTCAAAACATGGTAACAAAGTTCTTTAAATGTAAAAATACATAAAATGTACCTTCAAACAATATACGAATAAACACACTAAATGTGACAGAAATTTAAACATGACCTCCCTATAAAATATCACATTCGATTAGAGCAATGTTTATATTTGCTGATATGTGCCGATCATTAAAAATTATATTTATTTTCTAAATTCAAGTTCTATATATTTGGTTGTATTTATAGTTATTTATAATAAAGTATTATGGCTGAACTGTACAATATCAAGCCTCTGTTATATTTCGTCATAAGGGTTTGATAACGTCATCTTGGGAACCAATGCTGTTTTTGATGTATTTGTATCGGCTGATACATTCGGATCAGAAATTCCCTTTAGTCCCTTCTTCAAAAGAGCAGCATATTCAGCATGTTATGAGTGGTTTATATTAAGAGTTTGAAAAGCTCTGGGTGTAGTAGTTCCTCACAGTCGCTATCTGTGGTCTTGGTGATGAGTCGTTGAGCCAGTAGAGTGAAATCACAGATCATCAGTCTGCAGCCAGTGTGACCTGCTCGTCACCCTAATCCGCTCTCACTGTGGAATATGAAAAGTTACGTAACACCTCAGATAAATAGTTGACCGGCAGACGAGAGTCTGGTTGTGGCTCCGCAGTTCACAGAACGACACCTAATCCAGACGGACATGTGAGAATAATATATATATTTTAATTTTGTGTTGTGGCTCATCGTCTTACCTTCACTTCCCTCTGTGCTTCGCAGCTGTGCACAAAACATCTGTGTGTCCCTGTCGCCCCTCACTTCACACCTGCTCTGACAGATGCTTGCTGTCGTGCCCTCCCTGTGGTTCCAGTCTGCTGTTAGGGACTTTGATATTAATGTGTGTGTGGTCGTGATGAAGACTGTCTTCTCTTCTCTCCTCTTCAGGTGCAGGGAAAAGCATCAGCACTCCTCAGGACCTGTTCCGGAGCTCAGGTAAAATACACGTGAAGCAGCGACTCGTGGTTTAAACTAAAGTGAACATCAACGCTGTGATCTGTTGTTTTGGCTTTAAATTTTCATTATTACTTATTATATTTTCGGGCTGTCCGTCCCAGTCTTGTGAACACGATATCTCAAGAACACCTTTAGGGAATTTCTTCAAATTTGCAGATGTTCACTTGGACTAAAAGAAACTGATTAAATTCCAGGGGTCAAAGTTCACAGGTCTCATGAATCTGGAAAAAAAATGTATGTAGACTGAAACTGCACTGGCTGGCGATGGCATACAACCGCATGGCAGAAATTCTAGTTTGTTCTTTGTAACCCAATGTACTCGAGGCTTTTTAGTTTTGTTTGCTTGAGGAGAACTCTAACTCGGGACATGTGGTCTGTGTAGACTGACTCTGTGTGGTATCATATATTAACATTTCAAAGACAGCCGTAGTTTACACAGTAGTTGCGTTGGCCAGCTGTTCAGATAAGGAAACAGCTCGTTTCTGGTTCACTCGTGAAACCGAAGCCTGAATCCTCTCCTGTTCCCCCTTTGACACACAGACACTCCTGACGCACCCAGGAAGTTGGCTGTCAGCACCCAGTCTCTGGCCAGCGGCACCAAGGGACCCGGTCAAGGTGGAGGCGTGCAGCCGCTCTGCCAGAGGAAGAGGCTGCTCAGGGCGCCCACGCTGGCCGAGCTGGACAGCTCCGACTCGGACGTAAGATGATGGCTAAAATATTAATTTCTACAAGAAGATCAAACCCTATAAAGTTACAGCAAATTTCAGTTAAGAAATAGGACACTCTGGACTTAAATTATAATCTTCTAACTCTTGGACTGCTCATAAAGATGGACGACATGACTGCTCCTCTAAAGTGAAGCCAAAGTGTCTCTCAAAGATTATTTCTTTCATTTTACGTAGTTTTACCTCATTTTCTTGGTAATTTTGGTTTTAATTTGTTATTTGACGCCATTTAAAAACAAGGTGAAACGTCATGATTGACAGCGGAAACTGACTGTGTTAAATGTTCTGTGTAACAGGAGGAGACCACACGGAGCAGCTCGAGTATGTCCACGTCTCTAATAGAGGACACGTCGCCCGAGTCCGTCACAGGGAAGAAGGGTAGGAGTGTTACCTCGAATATACTGTATCAACATTATATTTAACTTTTTGCCAGATATTCATTGTATTCTCTTCACTTTTTTGTCCCCGTGTCTCCAGCTCCTCCAAACTTCCTGCCCATCTCCGCCACCCCGCAGCCAGACAAGCGTCGGCTTCCACAGAGGAGGCACACCCTCGAGAAGGAGGCCCCCACCAGCGTCCGGCCCTTTGCGCCTCCATCCAGGCAGAGCTCCAAGTCTCTGGTACGTTAACCAACAATTTCTAATAAGACCTGAAAGAATAAATGAATGAAGGTGTTTAATCTTCTACAACTCATCAGACAACAGATTTTACTGCACCAGTGGAAATATACTTTGTTACATTATTAAACTATAATATAATGTTACATTCTTTACTGTTGTACCTATGATTATCCACTAATCTGATCAGAGTAGTCAATAATAAGATGTATCTATATAAAAAGCAGGGGTTTAGTCCTGAACAGGGACATCGTGTATTATATAACGCAGCCTGTTGCCATGGCTACGTCTCCCAACAACACCGGACGCACAATATATGTCTGTTGAAGCTGCTCCCGTCCTGTGACTGGTCATTTGTTTGGCATGAGGTCACTGGTTCTCTGAGCCGCTCTGTGCTGGTCGTATGATTCTACTGAGGCTGATGCATGTAATTGAAACCACAGGACAGGCCGCTGCTGCGAAGGAGATTTAGAGGGAATTGGTTCGTTCTCACCACTTGTTAGTTAAATGGCCGAGGCCCCAGTTCCAAGCAGCTGAAGGTCGTCTCATCAGAAGAATAAGACGGTTCTCATGGACATAAACTTGCTGTTTTTGAAATTTCACAGTATCTCCTACTTTAAGTTTTAAAATAGATTTCTCTTCTATTGCTATTTTAAATATGATCCAGAGGAAAGTTGCTCTTGAGTACCACTTGTCTTATGTACTTTTTTTTTACTTTATTAGTCTGATATTGCTGATGATTCACTTTAAAACAACTTACCGGTCAAGAATGAGAATAATTAAACTTTTGAAAGATCTAGGTAGACTAAAGTAGAGCCCGACCGATTTTTGGGGTTTATTCTGCAAAGTTTTCACATCTGCAAATATAAACACAGATGTCTGTGAAAGGCTCTAGTCTAAAAATAGCATTTACAGTTTTCTAGTTCAGAATGTTTGAATTCACAATAAGTCTGGCATCTTTTAATTGTGTGATTCAAGCTCAAGCTCAGGTCTCACATTGATACCAGGTGTCGTGTTTCTCTAGTTGCTGTTGAACAGTAAGATCTTTGTTGCAACCCCCCCCCCCCCCCCCCCCCCCTTGTGGTGCTCATGTCTCAATAACGTGTTTACACTGCTCGACTGTCGTGTCCCAAAGACTTACTCGCAGTTATTTTCTGTTTTGTAAATTGCTGCAGCTGATGGCGGATCCCAGCGCCAAGGTAACTTGGTCAAAACCCTCCTTATCCATCACCATCCATATTGTTTGTGTAGGATTAGTCTCAGGGTCCACACAGGAGATATTTGGAACAGGGATGTTTCTGCAGCATTAGTCGACACCAGCTGTGATGTGTGATGTCCATGAAGGAGCAGAAGAAATGAGATGAAGGATGACGGCTGCCATGTGCCAGCGAACAGTTTTCCTTTTGAGATGGACGCTGTCAGATGATGAATCATGAGACTCTGTTACTCACTGACCGTTGCTTCATGCCGCATGTGAAAATAAATACCAGTTAGTTAATGGTATGAGCAGATGCTGGGGTGGAGGCTGATGATCTTGTCTTTTTTGTAGATTTTTTTTTTTTTTATCATTAAACAGTTTTTCCTGTAAATAATGAAATAACTGACAGCCTCTCTCTCAGAAAAAGACCCTAACGAGCTCATTGAGTTGTATTAAATTTCATGAAGTGATTAGCTTGTTAAAATCCAAGGCCGTGCTCCTGTGTGAATGTCCTGTTCCCTCTGGTCAGGTGGAAGCTGCCAGTGGTGCGCAGGGCTCGGTATGTGACTGTTTTAACTGCATGTGATCCCATTTTACCATCAAACGCTCAGAGCACTGTGTGGGGGAACTCATCCAGAATACAGTACAGACGTAACGCAGCAGACTTAGGTGTTAGGTGAATCAGGGCAGAATCAAGGATGTAGAGTAACAATGCAGCAGAGAAAGTAGGAGGCACATCGGGGGGGTTAATAACCACTGGTTGGGTTTATTAAACTCTCACTACCTTATTCTCTCGTGCACTCTCACACACCAGTTTATTAAATTCCAATCAGTCAAGGATAATCGCATCTACACGCACTTCTTCTCCTTCCTCTTCTCTTTTTCTTCCTCTTCCTGCTCTTCTTCTTCCTCATCGTCTTCTATTTCCTGTTCTTATTTTTCCTCTTCCTGTTCTTCTTCCTCCTCTCTTCTACATCCTTTTCTTCTCTCTCGTCTTATTCTCTCTCACGTATAAATGAGACCTTGCGTCGTGACCATTTGTGTGAACAGGAGATCTCTCGAGTCTTATTTTAGATTGGAGCTAAATGGAGCTTTAGTCAGGACTAGAGTGAAGAGAAGGGAGGAAACTTATTGTGAAAAGCTGTGGACCACCAACATGGCAGGTGTTGTGTGACGCTGGAGGCATCATTTCACATTGTCACCTGCACCATCTCACTGCATGTTTGCTTTTCTGGTCAAGTGGTGATTGCTTGGTGCTTGTGTTTTGTGGGATTCTCAGTATTTTTTTAGTTTTGCATTTAGCCATCTGTTTCACATCATCTGTTCACTGATCTGTGAACACTGAGGGAGTTTGCTGAAGTGTGGCGTCTCTTCTTCCAGGAGGAGTTCTGTTACCCGGCGGAGTGTCTGGCCCTGACGGTGGAGGAGGTGATGCACATCAGACAGGTTCTGGTCAAGGCGGAGCTGGAGAAGTTCCAGCAGTACAAAGAAATCTACAACGCTCTGAAGAAAGGAAAAGTAGGTTGTCTTCCCTCAGCCGGATGTTTTCGGACTCATTTAAATGTCTGATACTTCACCTCACTCTTTCCTCTCCAGCTTTGCTTCTCATGTCGGACCAAGAGGTTCTCCCTCTTCACCTGGTCCTACACCTGCCAATTCTGCAAAAGGTACATTGAATAATCTTTCTCCAGAACCACTTGCATGGGTCCTGCAGGATCTTAGAAATACTCTTAAATACTTTACAGTATTATGTACAGTGTCATAAATATGTTAAGGCAGGTCCTAATTATGTTGTGCTACCTCTGTAGGGCTCTTAAATGACTAGTTGAAACGTTTCGGCGTTGTGTTGTAGTTCTTTCTATTTGATGAAGGACGCTGTAATAAAACTACAAACAAGACCATCGTCTCAATAACTGATCATCTCCGGTCACCCTGGTCAGAATCTATCTCAGTACACTTGTTTGTGGGAACGACTGTGTGGCCTCTGCCTGTAGTTTGAGAAATAACGTCACATTTCGAGGGTTATTGCTTCACCTTATTTTTAATAATAGGGAAGTGAAAAAAATCGTATCTGTCGTACTTGGCACAGGTCTAAACAATGTTCATCATGGTCTTAAAGTGTAACTTGTTGCAACCTACATTAGTCTGAAGTACAGCTACTGTTCAGTAATATCTAACTTAACGGTTAATTTTTATCTTTTCCAGGCCTGTGTGCTCCCAGTGCTGTAAAAAGGTAGGAGGCTGTCAACTCGTGTATATTTAACACACTCACAATCACTTTGCTGTAAAAACAATTGAGACTATGAGTCATGAGAACTGTCGTGTTTTTCTATAAATACTGAATAAACGGTTTTCATCATTTTGTCTATCATTCTCCTTCAGATGCGTCTTCCATCGAAGCCTTATTCCACCTTGCCCATTTACTCCCTGGGCCCCAGCGCTATGGCTAAAGAAGAGGCAAAGGATGCGTCTGCCGAGCCCGAGAAGAACCCGTTCGGTTCCGGACCAAGTCGACACAGCCTACGCAGGAGTGTTTCCAAGTATGTTACTGTGGAGCTCGCAAACTCTGCCTTTAGGGGATTTCTTCAGATTGTTATATAATTTAGAGTTCAGTGGTCAAAGGTCACAGTGATCTCATAAAATGTGTAGACAGAAACTGCACTGGTTGGCAGACACATACAATGGCAGTGTGGTACAAATGTCGTCGTTTTCTCTCTTCATCCTCAGGTTGTCCAAACATGGCGGCAGCAGCAGCAGCAAAGACGACCGGTCAGAGGAGGAGCCGGAGCTGCCCAAGGAGCTGACGGAGGACTGGGTCGCCATGGAGGTGTGTGTAGACTGCAAGAAGTTCATCACGGAGATCATCTCCTCCAGCAGGCGCAGCCTGTGCGTGGCCAGCAAGCGCGCCCGCCTCAATCGCAATCGCAAAACTCAATCCTTCTACATGTCATCGTCCAACTCCGTCAACTTCCGGCCCTCGGAGCGCACCATCAGCGAGGTGTAGCACTGCTCTTGTGCACTTTGGTTACGCTGAGTTAATTCATTCCATGAAGAATAAAAATCTCCTCATACTCTACACGGACTGGTTTACCACAGTTTATGTAAATAGTGATTTTCAAAAAAAAAAATGAAGCCATGAAGCCAGTCTGTCCCACCCCAAAGGTAGAAAAGGTTCTTATACCTAACCCCCCCATCTCAGGAAAAGATGGCACGCTCTGATTGGTCTTGAATAGTCAGGACTCCACAGTAGCTGCCAGATCACGAAGGAGAGCCATGTTTCTAACAGCGGCAGTGATGGACACGCTGAGCTGCCGATGTCGCGGTTGTGAACCAGGTAAGAGAATGTATATGTGACTCGAGAGCAGGGTTAGACGACACAGAAAGCCAAAAGCTGCAGTGATGTTTGTGTAAATAGCATCGAGGCCCAACCCTGAACCTGATCCTGATCTTAGCGCTCAATACGTTTTCCAGTTCCTGTTTACTTGGAGCACTCAGGAAGAACAACCGATTGTCTTTTGTGACAGAAATGCACTGTTGATCCTCGTGTCAGGTCTGCCGGGGTCGATCCCCGCCCCCTCCCCCTCCCCTCCTTTATTCTTCCAGCAACAAGTATGCCAAATGTTACATCATCACTCCCTTTTTAGTCATATTTAATGCATTAATCACTGTTATCAAAAACACACTGTGGGTTTAAGAAGAGTCAGGTTTATTTTTCATGGTGGGGGGTTCAGCTTTTAGTTGTAATGTATATTCAAATTCTGTGCCTGGTGCCAAAATGTATTTTTCTTTGAATGCCTTTGTAGTCATGGACCTACTGTACATATGTGTGATATATAAACTCGATGGGGGACATTTGAGGGTACTGCATTGTTCTTGGTGTCTTCACCCTTCCATGTTCCAAGCTGCGCAAATCAAGCACAGAAACGTGGGTTGTGAATGTGTACATGCTGTATATCTTAATTATTCCAAAATTTAATATAAAAATAAACTCAAATGAAGTAGAAATATAATTTTACCATGTTCTATGATTCCTGCCTCTGGGGTTTCTTTATTTTTTCTTTATTTTTTTTTCGCAGACCTTTTTTATTATTAGTGTCCTTATATTTGTGTTGATAGTACTTTTATTTTATTTCTATTGTATTGTTCATAAACTCCTCAGTGTTAAGATACTCCTAAATCGCAAATAGCACTTTTATTGGACCAATTTATTGTTTATGTTGAGTTATTTTTTTTGTCTTAATTAATTGATGATAATAATAATAATTAATCTTTATTTGTTACATCTGGGTCCATAGTGCCATTTCCCAGGGTTCCTCATGAATGAAGGTATGTGTGTGTGAATGTCTGCGGTTTGTTTCCAAAGGAAGAATAATGGCTCAAACAAAACACTCCACTGACTTGATTGTAGGAAACGTTTAAGTTAATAACTGTCCTTGAATGAGCTCCGTGAACATTATAGTCCAACTTGCATATAAAGTACACATTTAAAACATCTCGTGTTCATATTCCGACCTGTGACAGTTTTCACCAAATGATCACAAAGCCTGACCCGCCTGTCCACCGATGCCATGTTCCAGTAGATTAGTCCCTTTGATCAGTTTTACTTTGGACCTGTGTAATGAATGTGTGCATGCTGAACTGTGACCTATTTGTTTTTATCAAAGAAATTATAATAAAATCCTCATCATTCGTACCCTAATGCAGAATTTCAAAGATTTCGCCAGCAGAGGGCAGTGATGGGAAACCTCTCTGTTGTCCTCGCCTCATCCTGTTGTCTTAGCGACATCTTGTGGTACGAGCTGTGTACTGCACCTATGTTAAATTGCACCACTTCTCCAGAGTTGATATATTGGATAATGTTGACACTGTAAAAATGCTGCCATTCAAAATCTATCTTTACAGCTGACCAACTACAATAGAAATCATTTAAAAACGTGTCCATTCAAACTGAAATACTTTACATGTATGACCTTCACCTGCAAGTAGCTCTAGATTCATCAGCTGAAGCTATCGCCTGAAGAATTTCCTGGTTTCATGATGGTTGACATGGTTTTTATGTAGTTTTACTCTGGTATTGAAAATAAAATTAAACCTGTTGCTTATTTTCACTAAAATGTTGTGTGCGTTTCTTTTATTTCCTCTGGTGAGATTGTTTTTAACATTTTCCTTGATTTCTCAGAGAATAAATCCTGGATCTTGATGAACTGATGAGTGTGTGTAATTGGGTGCCACTTGATTGAATGATGGTTGGGTCTTGTTGGAGGTATGTGCTCTAGTGAGTGCCCTCCTTGTTAAATTCTGAATTAAGTGAATTGTAATTGTACAAGAATGAGATTGTCTTGTTTGTGCAGGCATTTTAGTACTGATGCTCAAAATGAGTTGAGGAAAAACTTTTGAGGTGACCAATGTAATAATCTGATCATTGAGAGACTTTCTTGACATTTCTAAATCATTCCCAGCCGTACAGGTGCAACCTGCTTAAAAGCCCGGTCCATCACAGTGACACAGGGGCAATGGTAAAGGTCCAGACTGGCAACACGTGGTTCCTCTGCTTGTAACATTTCTCTTTACACAACAAAGAAACTCAACTGTTCTGTTAAAGTAGAACTGATTTTACAACCAGCAACTAAATATAAAAAGGAGTTTTCAGATTCAGGTAAAAAAAGTTAAAATGTAAACATGAGTTGTTATACAGCATAATGTTTATAGTGGTAGATTGGTTTGTATGTACTGTGTGTGTGTTGCTTCATGCATGCTGCGCCTGTGTGTGTTTGTGCAGCCTAGCAATGAAATGTTACCCCATGATGGGTTAGTAACAGACCCTGAAAATAACCTGGCTGAGCAGTGACCCTCACACTGTTTTCTATGACTGTTTTCAGACAGCGACGCAAACACACTCAATAAAAAGTCTGAATAGGCTTCGCATTCAGCAGCAGCTCAGTGAAAAGTCCCACAGTGTCGGTCCTAAACGCTGCAGATGACACTTGACTCAGTAGTGTTCAGATTTTTTCAGTCTTAGTTTTGTCCAGATGATGATTTGGGTCCAGAATCCGGCACATGGACACACACAGAGGGGCTGTTATGAGACATTCAGAGGGACCAGGCTAACGAGGGGCGACTTAAACCCACTGACAGGCAGTGGTTTAAAATGCTAAGACAGAAATCTGATCCTAGATCTCTTCCCCTTAAGTCTGCTTCACCGAAGGACTGTATACATGTTGAGCCTGGTGGTGGTTGTGTGTGTGTTGGGGGTGTAGCTACATATTTAGCCCACATGTGGAGCTCCTACATGCTGGCTGACGCTCTGTATGGGAGGAATGTGCTCTGGAGGATCAAGAGGTCGCCACATGTCAGTCTCACTGTAACATAAACCCTGTGTTCTTTACCTCTAAGACAAACTTTCTGTCATAATTCTTACACTATTACACCAAAGTTAAATATAAGGCCCGCGGGGCTTCGGGATGAACGGCGAGCAAACGCGTCACCTGATAGCAACGTGTGTCTGTGTCAACCATGTGTTCTTGTGTATGAAGAGAACATGACTCAGATGCTCTGCAGACAACTGGGGGAGCGTTTAAGTTCAACTGGGGACCAGTAAGCAGAGACTCCACCAGTTGTTCTGGTGCGTTGGGACATTCAAAGCAATAAATTCAAAACAGGATTGTGTTTGTTTTGTCACCACGTTCTGTAAAAACCTACGTCAGCATTTCAACACACACGCAGGGAAATCAATGATCATTTATAGAAGTAAAATAAGAAAAAGAAAGTTCTTTCACTTGTGCAAGTAACAGCAGCACATTGTGCACGATGCAGAGGATCAGGGTCTTAAATAGTCTCAAACACACAGATGATCCATTGGGGTGACAACAGGTTTTCCATGTAAACCATCACCTGGGGTCACGGTACAGGAAGTAGACGCAGTGATGATAAGACCAGGGGCGTTTCAACAGGGTACAGATGCCATGCAGTTACCTCGGCCCCCAAACTGAGAAGGGGGCCCCCGAGAACGACTGATTACGTTTCTCCACAACAACAACAATTGTGTTCGGCCTCCCAGGTTTTGTGAAACGCCCCTGGGTAAAATATGTCTTCACAATCTCATTGGCTCACTGTCTTTTCTTTGTCTCATGAGAAATAAATACATTCTTTTCTGAGTATTACTCAATTCTGATCTGTTTCTCCCAACCCGGAGGGCGACAGAAATGGGAGCATTTGAAGATCTGAACTGAGGATCAGGCTGAGACAAGAGGAAAGTTATTTCTCAGGAGCTAAATTTAAGACGTATGAGAAAATAGTCTAAATCTCATATTGATCCTTAAATGGAGCTCAGTTATGTCGAGGGAGGAAAAGGAAAGACATAGAAGAGATGCTATTTTGAATTCTCCTTTCCTCTGGGACATCTGGCATCTTCTTGTGTTGTCTCGTTGTTTCCTCAGGCGATTGGAAGATTGATGTCAGATCACTGATCTCCCCAAAACCCTTTTTCAGTTATAAGTGCGCGTAGCAGGTCACTGCATACCCACCAGGCACTTTACATTCAAATATAGCAGTGTCACATTTCCTCACATCATCGGAGCTGCCTGAGAAGCCATTTTCTTCATGTAACAACGACACGCGATGAAGAATAAAACACAGAACACGCTTTGTTAGGGGGCAATAGGAATAGATCTCAGCTTCATGGATTAAACCAACAAAACAGGATAATGTCATTTCAATAAAACTGTTCTTCTTGGCAACATGTCAGCCATATAGACCAATAAAGATCGAACATGATGGACTTTGCCATGGGAGCTTGTCACCCTTCATCATCGTCATGTTAACCCTGTTAGAAGCATGAGGGTCATGGAGGAATGTGTTTTCTTCAAAGTGCAAATGTCTGATCGGACATTTTAAACATATTGAGTTAACGCACGAACAGTTTTTGCAGAACAGCTGCGAGTCCTCTGCTGTGTGTAAACGTCTGGGAAATAAACACATTAACACGTTAAGTTAGCATCAAACGCGTGCAGCCGTCTGCGGAGAGAGCTTTTTGGATTTTGTGTCCGAGCAGCTGCTTGTTGTGCTGCTTGTCATCTCCGGGGGTTCGGTTCCACCCCAGGTGCCTCAGACGTGACGGCTCTGCACGTCGGTCCGAGCTCTTCTTTGATTGACATGGTGAAGTCAGCCTGGATTAACGTGCCGCTAAGCTGTGGCAGAGACTGAGCTGCGTGAGACAATGCAGTCTGTTACAAAATGATTTTCCCATTTGTGAAGCTAGAGGCCGATAAATCATGGCGAAAGGGAGGTGGAGAACTTGTAGCCAATTTTTGCCAAAAGTGGCAGATTGGATGAAAGGTCATGGTGGGTTGGGTCTGTTGGATACACAGACCAGTGGCAGAGAGCCATGGTCGAACAGCTTGTACGGCAAAGAGCCTTTTGACGTCCAAACGTCCGTCTTTGGGTCGTAACACTCGAAGCAGTCTGAGTCCTCGATGACATCTTGGCCGTTGAGGATGCGTCCGCCGGTGACGTAGAGCTTGTTGTTGATCACGGTCGCGCTGTGGTGCATCCTTCGCTCCTTCAGATTCTCGCACTTGACAAACTTGTTGGCTTTGGTGTCGTAGGCGATCATTCGCCTGGTGTACCCTGGAAATGAGATTTTCAGGTGAGGTCAGGTGTTTAAACCTACAACGCCTGTTTGCCTGGTTGTAGCATATTCCTCTGAGCCACTGTTGTTTGAAAACGATCAAACACACAACATCGGAGTGTCATCAGCGCAATTAATATGGGCACTGCTGTTAATATCAGTCAACCCTGATTACACTGTGGGGAAATACTCACAAGACAACAAATGTGTATCAGAACAAAGCTGAAAATAGTCCTGGAAATAGTGCATGTAATTCGAGTGTTGTTAAACATTGGTAAGTGATATGAGGGAAGATGTGCCACTTTGGTTGTGAGGAGTTCAGGTGTCCCATGTCGGGGAATTAGGAAATAAAACATGTTTTTTTCTCCGAGCTCTTGCTTCTCCAACAGCCCTAAAGTAAGTAATATAATATCTGGCCTTTCACTTTGTAAACACTGGGGACAACAACTTATTAAGTCTGAACTCACCTCCTATGATGTAGATCCTGTCCTCTATGACAGCAGCTGGGGCACAGACGTTTTTCACCGTCCTCGTCTCCAGCCTCGACCACAAATTGCGAGCGATGTGATAAACCTTTTGACAGACGACAAAAATTAACACTCATTCTACATTCTACATTCTACATGTGCTGACTTTTAAGAACTTAAAGGGATAGTAAATGAAAATTCTCTCATTATCCACTCTCCACTATGCCGATGGAAGGGTGGGTGAAGTGTTTGAGTCCACAAAACACTTTTGGAGTTTCAGAGGTAAACAGAGTTGCAGCCAAATCCAATACAATTGATATAAATGGCAACCAATTCTTTAAATGCAAAAAAACAACAGAAATAAACATAAAATAACTCCATACTGCTCCTGTGATGTCATCCGAGGGTCCGTAAGCCCAAGGGGTGAGTAGATAATGAGTGAATTTTCTTTTTTCGGTGAACTATCCCTTTAAATAACTGCAGATATACTGACAATTAAATTATGTAGGCCATGTCTGAATTTGTATTGCAACGATCCCTGGCACTTGAGTGTTGATCCATTGCTCTTATCTACCTGAATCAGCCTGACTGGGTTCTGCATGGCGTCCTCCCCTCCAAAGACATAGATCCTCTGATCACTGGCTGCAACGGCCGGATGCAGCACGGCTGTGGGCATCGGCGCCATCGCCTCCCACTGGTTAAACATACTGTTATACCTCTCCACCGACTGAGAGATCCGCTTGTCTACCCCGATGCCTCCCAACACAAAAATAAAGTGCTGATAGGACACACTCTGGTGGGCGTACCGTGGCTCTGACATGGGCTCGGCAGTCCTCCATTGGTTTGTCTTGAGGGAGAGTGTGTAAACTGTGGCGCTGACCGAGCTGTCGCCCGACGGCATGCACAGGCTCAGGCCGCCGAGCACATAGAGGATGCTGTGGATGCACACGTATGCAGCTCTGTAGAGCCGCAGAGGGAGCTTGGCCAACCACTGCCAACGATGGGTCCTCTCGTCGTACAGCAGTGCTTCACGTGAGGTTTGCTCGTTGTTCTTGCGTCCTCCAACCACCACCAGTGTTTCTCTGCAGGTGTAGCGTCGAGGTGTGGTCCACAGCGGCTTGAGCTCACGGCTACACTTAGTGCTGACTGTAAGCATCAGGCGACGCACCGAGTCGATGATCTCGGTGCACAGCGTGGACGACTGCACCAGGGGGTCATTGGCTATGAACTGGAAGAGGTACGTTGGATGGATGTAGCGAAGACGGACCTTCTTGAAGAGGTCGTGGATCGCGCCGCGTCGTGAGAACGGGTCATGGTGGATCCACGCCAGCAGGGTCTCAAACACCTGCTCCTCCTCGGCACAAAGACGGTCATCTTCCAGGTAACACATGAGCTCAGGGAGAGACAGCTCGCAGAAGTCCTCTGTGGCAGCAACGTCAGAGAAGCACCTCACGGCCATCTCCTTGGCCCTCTCCCTCAAGCTCTCACAGTGGAGGATCTCAGAGAGGCGGATCATGCTCAGACAGTTCTCTGGACTCAGCTGCCCCTGGAGAAACAGTGAGCAGGCCTCAAAGAGACCTCCGTAGTGAAGCATGGATGCTGCCTGCATGAGCGGCAGCACAATCTCCATCGTGATGGAGATGCAGCCCGTGTAGACGTAGTCCACGATGCCACTGATGACGCTCGAGGAGATTCCCTTCAGGTTCACCCGGGCCTGGCTGCTCTCCAGGAAGTTGCTGCAGAACATGGCGCGGAAGTACGGGCTGCTGGACACCAGGACGTTCCTGTGGCAGGGGATCTCCTGATGCTCGGTGCAGAGCAGGACGTCGGTCAGGATGCGCTCCTGCCGCAGGATGTTGAGCTGGACGAGGAGGTTGGAGGGAAGCTCTGAGTCTTTGAAAGCGAAAACTTCACATGGTCCACAGGCCATTCTGTGGACAGAGGAAAAAGTTAGAATGGTTAAAAAAAATGGTTGTTGGTTGATAAGGATCTATCTATCTATCTATCTATCTATCTATCTATCTATCTATCTATCTATCTATCTATCTATCTATCTATCTATCTATCTATCTATCTGTCTGTCTGTCTGTCTATCTATCTATCTATCAAATGGCAAATCTACTAAAATGCTACTTTGCTTGTAAACCTGGCATGACACATCTTGTGTTTCATCAATACAGGTATGCCTCTGTTATTTCAAACTGTGTATAATGGGTTATGCTCTCAAGTAATGAAGAAATGATTATAGTGAATTACTATATTATTAAAGTTAGTTAATTAGTCAGTTTATTGTTCCAGATAGGGGAAATTCAGTTTGACAGCTCTGCACGTTCACGTTCTCCCTGACAAACCACGTCCATCCTTACACAATAACAACAGTAACAAACAAGGACATCTCATTAATGTGAAACACTGACATGCAGTAAATAGCTGGGTTAGTGGCCGGCTCATGTTCTTATTTAATGCTGCTACAGCTGCACATACCAAAGCCCTCACACATCTTATTGACCTGTGCCTGTGTCCTGAAGGGCTTTATGTTCAAGTTGATTAAAGTAAGTCATGTGCTGTTTACCAGTTTAATTTGTAAGCTATTAAAAAATGGATGTCAACATACACTGTGGAACTATTTGGTCTATTTGTTTCGTGTGACTTTTATCTGGCTCCTCATACTAACCATGTGGATCCCTGGGATGGTAAACACATTTATTTATTTGCTCCTGCCGGGCAGCTGCTCTTAATGTGAATTACTGACTCACACGTTTCTATTTCAAACACCTTCTAATTTACACTGATGCATCCAAGTAAGCCAGATCTCGTGTTATGAAGCTGCTCATTACTGCAAAACACTATCAGGGCTGCATCAACACACTCATCTGTATTTGTTCTTCCATCACTTATATTTCTGGAGCTTTCTATGTTATTTTCTATTTGTAGTGTTTTCTTTTTGATTAACCCTACCCCCTCCTCTCAGTCCGTCTCTCCCTGGTTGTCGGGTTTGTGACGACCCTGCTGTTAAAATAGCAGAAATTTCATTGGGCTATTAGCAACACTTAGTCTTCTAATCACTCCCAGGACAGCTACTGGTTTACCCCCACTTACGGGCCTGGCCTGTCTGATATATTTGGACCACTAATCGTTATTGTATACAATGAAATGCCAGAGGCTGTGAGTGACATTTTTCCACCAGCAGTTTTCTCTCAGAGCTTTGAAAGAACTACAGGTGGAGACTGAGGGCTCATTTTAATAAACTGCATCTGAATTTACAAGTTACCATAAGTAAAATTATCAATAATGTTATTGTACATTATTCAGGTAGAATTCTACCAATTTTTACTTTTTCAAAATACTTTTAATAACAGTTTTTCCTTTATTTCAAAAGTATCACGATAATATGTGTCCGAAAAATAGTCTGATTTATTAATTGATCATCACAAAATCCAATTATTATTATAATCATTATTATTATTTATATTATTATTAAGTATCAACATGTGGCACAGACTCCTTCCAGTCATGTTACAGTAGAAGTGTCTAATTTAAAAGTACAGATTTATATATTTATTCTTATAACATATTTGTTTGTGATCATTTACTGTTGTTGCCTATTTTCAATGAAATAAGATTTGTGTCAAACTCCAAATTGGAGTCAAATCTCTCCCTGGTGAAGCTGCTGTCAGCCCATCAGCAACATCTGTGCCTGGGTGAATCCTTACCTCCCGCCCTCAGAAAGTCAACAATATCCAAGATATCTTGTCAGTGTGGTCTGAAAAAGAATCATCTCCGAGCACACAATAAAAAACATAGTTCAGAAAGAGAGAGTGGGTCGTGTTCTCCGGGAGCGAGAAGGAGCACGACACACAGAAACGACGAGGCTCTGCAGTGAGGAGCTGCGGCGCTCGCCATGAGGCCACTGTGTACATTCCTGCAGCTAAGAATAGTATCCTGGGCCACTGTGACTCCAGCCAGGCCTCTCATGTGACACAGAGCTGTTTGGTACCCAGTTGCCGGCTTACCAGCTTCTGCCAGGGTCCGGCGGAGGGAGGGTTTATAATAGCCAGGGGAGGGAGAGTCATCAAGGGGTCCTGAGTTAACCATCGGGCCCACCCAGGCTGGGGTTTAATCAAAGTGTCCCTGAGCTGCTAACCCTTGTCCATCTCCCTGTGCTGCCTATAAGCTGCCTCCTCCCATCCCTCATGTGTGTAACACAAGATGAGGGTAAATATAGAGCAGCGCTGATGGAGCAGCTTGATCAGGAGAAACAGCTGTAAGATCTGGGCTCAGTTTACCTCAAGGTGTGCTGCTGCTTTACTGCTGCCAGTCACCTGTGTGAGGTGCCAGGTCTTCAGGGGCATTGTGTGTGTCACCCACTCCCCTGAATCCTGTAGTGGAGATTTACTGTTTGTCCTAGAACATTGTCTCATTGTCTATATTTTATTGTTAGAGTTAGAGGAAATACCGCCCAGTCAAAAGTGACACAATACGGCATTGAGGACTGATATAGAATAAAACTTTATAATAAACTTCATTTATGTAGCACTTTTCAAAACACAGTCACAAGGTGCTTTACAAGTAAAAAAATTAAAGGCAACACTTTAAAAGCAAACAATAATAATCACTGCAGAAATGTCTTATTAAGTTAATTTAGCTTGTGACCTTTAACATATTTGTCATATTAATGTTTCTAATGTTAATGTGAGTACTGTGATTTGGTTAATGCTAAGTATTTTGAAGCCAAAAGTTTGTTATTTCCTTCGTTATAAATGAGGATGTATGTCTTCTTTCTTGTCTCAAGATACTAAAAGTCTTGAGACAAGTGGCTTTCTGTTGGGAACAAATTAAAACTCTTGTTTTATAATTTGTTTATGATTTATTCAAAGATAAAAAATAAGGATGTTTAACAGCTTTATGTTCCCTAAGTTCTATTTTTATTTTTACGTTTCCTTTGTTGTTAATACTTGTTACCTTCACCTCTTCAGGCCTCTTAAATCCAACAGTTTTAGGAGAAAAAAAGTTATAAAATATATATTTTAGTTTCCACCGATAAATTCCAGAGAGATATAGTTCTGAATTGTTAAGGACTATTTTTCCTCATGGTTCATATCTCAAATTTATAAATTGAATCTCACAAAGAGAGAACATCTGCAGCCTCTCTCCCTCTCTTGCACCCGCTGCTGCTCCTGAGGTGCTGAGATGAATTATTGTCGGGTTTGTTTAGTGGCGTATGACGAGAAACCAGAGTTACATGTGGACAGATTGAATGACACACAGTATCTAGCGGAAGATGAGCTGTCAGCAACCCAGACATCATGACATGTGAGGATAAGCAGCTTTGGTGGACTTTGTCACACAGTGAAACCCTAAACTCTGTTTCCAGTCAGCAAGTGACGGCTTCCTGCTCGTAGGTCATCGTGCGCATTGCAGACTCCTGCAGGGAAGAAGCTGAAAACCTGACAAAGAGCAGTTTCCAAGAAAAAAGTCTTTGTGCCTGTGTTTCCTGTGAGTCTTTGTTTTTTTGCCTGGCTGCAAAACAAATTTCCCTCTGGGGCAATAAATTTGAAGATGACGGAGCTCAGGCCGAAAAAAGTGTGAATGATTCAGCACTTTTTATATGTTAGGGTTAGGGTTATTTTGTGAGTATGTTTTATGCTCTCATGTTTTAAATGTTTTTTTGGTAGGTGAAGAAATAAAGATGATTGAAAGGTTGTTCTAGAATACAACTTTAGAACAATTTAAGTAAGGATGTTAAAGT
Organism: Hippoglossus hippoglossus; assembly: GCF_009819705.1. Lineage (NCBI taxonomy): Eukaryota > Metazoa > Chordata > Actinopteri > Pleuronectiformes > Pleuronectidae > Hippoglossus > Hippoglossus hippoglossus. Next base: position 9,839,791 of record NC_047161.1, read on the forward strand.
GGGTCCCTATAGGTCCGTACCCAGAAGGTCCCGATGTCATACTTTTAAGACCTAGATTTGCGCTGCTGTGGCCTTTGCCTTTTTAAAGAATAAAAATAATCCAACACAAAGTCAGTGCAAAGTCATTAAAACACAGAAAACCTGAAGAAAGGTGGTATCACTCCATCATAGACACACTATAAGACTGCAGCCAGTGATTATTTTCACTATCAATACTTCTAATAATTATTATTTTAATACATTATTAGATTGATGATGATCACCACCAAGTTGACATACTCAAATTGCTTTGGTTTGTCTGAACTAAACTCAAAAACCCCAAAATGTTGAGTTACTGTCATATAAAACAAATTTCACTAACTAAATAAATCATCGTAAGTTTGTCATCTAAATCACAACCATCCCAATAAAAAACGTAACAAATAAACGGGAACTAGTTCATTTTTCGAACTGTGCACTTAATTAAAAATTTAAAAAAATTAACCATGAACGTGAACTAGTTATTTTTAAGTGTGAACTGGCACAACACTGGGTGGGGGCCAGTGGGGGCCCAGTTGCTCACTTTCCCCCCTGGGCCCCTCAGAGGGTTAATCCGCCCATGACCACCTGACTTGAGGCAATGAATGACGTCACAACCATAATAACAAACACAGGCTCATTGATTTTTCATATTATCGATCACGACGCTGATCGGCTCCGATGACCAATCACCTCTCCTCCATCACGAGCTCCATTCACATCCACTGTCACGCCTCGGCCGGAAGTGACGGCTGTGGCCACGAGCGTGACGAACGGCTTGTTCGAAAATACAACAAGGAAGTGACCGTTTTTATTGTGGAGGAGAAACAAATAACCCCCGGAGAAACCGTCTCGTCCTCGCACCGGGGGCTCGCTTCTCTCGCTCGTCGGGTGTCAGGGAGCGGACATAAAGTCACCGTGGACCCGCCCGGGAGCGCGTGTGTGTTCGTCTCCGGGACCGCTGCTCGTAGCCTGCTAGCTAGCTAGCGATGAACACGGACGTGGAATTCCACATCAGGCAGAACTACCCGTGGACCAAGCTCCCAGCTAACGTCAAACAGGTACCGGGCTTTAACGGGGACGGGGGGTCCGGTGTGTGTGCGTGTGTGCGTGCGTGTGTGCGTGTGTCAGTGTCAGTGTATGTGTGTGTGTGTGTGTGTGTGTGTGTGTGTATATATGTGTGTGAACCTGTCAATGTCACCGCGGTGCTCTGTCACACGACGCTCGCTCCTGCCTCTGCAGCGGTTTCTCAGCCGGAGCCATAACTGACCATCACTGTTTCCCTCAGGCTGCAACACACACACTGACGTCACACCACAGGTCCAGCAATGTGATTTATATTCTTTAACAAAGTGAATCGCTGCAGGCGGATCTGGAGCTGGAATCTCCTCTAGGAGAAATAACCCTTCATGGGGGAACATTTGGAAGAATCCATTCAGCGGATCCCTGGAGCCACAGAGGAGGGATCCCTCCTCCAGGACCCACATACACAACAGAGCTGCAAATCAGATTTTAACAATTTGAATAATCAGGGTGACAACATTTACTGTACGGATAATTATGACAACAATATTTACAGTGTAGACAATCAGGATGACACTTTTTCAGTATTAACAATAAGGGTGACAACATGTTTACAACATGTACAATCAAGATGACAATATTCACAGTATAGACAATCACTATGACAACATTGTAAGTTTTGACAATCAGGATGACAACATTAAAGATTGTGAATGTCCATTTTTTTGGGGGGAGCTGGCACCACATATTTCAGCACGTGGATGTCACATGCACATAATGCAATCACTCCTCTGTGTGTGTGTGTGTGTGTGTGTGTGTGTGTGTGTGTGTGTGTGTGTGTGTGTGTGTGTGCGCGCTTTTGTTTTGCAATGTGGATGAATGGGAAGCATGATTTGCTAATAGCAGTCTGCATAGATCCCTTGTCTCCTGTGTGAAACCTTGTGCCGTCATACCATCATGTGGTGAAGAGGAGGTGTGTACACATAGTAGATCTGTGTCCTCACCACAGCTGGATTACCAAACCCTCAAAAAGTAGCCAAGTTGACACTTCCAGGATTACTGTGTGTCAGCTGGTTTTTGCTAATGTGATTTCCAATTTTAAGGGAATGCACCATGTTGCCAAGTTTTTCTCTCCAGATACAGATTATTTCAGTGTTACAATCTGTACACCTCACCTCACTGTGTGGATATAATGAGGCCACGGATTGTTGCGGCACTAAAGACTGTATGTGTCTTTGTTTTTAGCTGCTTGGTTAATTTGATTGATTAAAACATTAACCTTAGTAATTACAGTCACAAATATATCAAAACATATGAACTAATTAGTTTGTGTAGATCAGTGATTGTGCATAAATAAACTGTGTGAATCAGTCATGTCATGGCTGACACCTGATTTGCTAAAGTCCAGCCTATCAGAATGGTGCATCCTTATACAATCAGTTTGGAAGCATTCACTGCTAAAGCATAATATCAACTGACACAGCCAGAAACCTAAGAAGGGGCCAGTTTTGTGTCTTGTGTTCCTGTGACAAAATCTTGCTTTTGGCTGAGCTCGACCAATATGGATTTTTGGAGGCTGATATGGATATTAAAGGGAGTTAAAAAACGTGTTAAAAACAGTTATGTGTTTGTTGCTTGTTTTGACATTGATGTAATGAATCACATTATCTGGACCTGGTCATATTCTTGAATAAATAATCTGTTCACATTACAGACACTGGGAGGTAAAAGGGCCCAGTAGCTTGTTTTCTCTCTTTAATTGTGTCCTAGCAGAATAATCCAGTCACCTGTGTTGCTGTGTTTCCTCTGCAGAGTTTGGGGAACTCTCAGCGCGAGTATGAGAAGCATGTGCTGCTGTACAGCATCCGCAACCAGCTGCGATTCCGCAATAACCTAGGTAAGCAAGTGTGACATCACAACAGGGCCAAACCTATTCTATTGTATGACATGCAATGGTTGGGTGTGAGATCAAACAAATCCTTCTGAATTTTAGTGGCTTGATGTTAAATGTTTCACTGCATTTGACCAGGTCAACTTGTAAACAGACACATTTTATCAGGTACATTCATCAGTGCTTAAAGGTTCAGTGTGTAAGATTTAGGTGAAAGGGATCTATTGGCAAAAAGTGAATATGAAATAATCCTATAGGTGTTTCCCGTAGTGTGTTTCATCTAAATTGTACAAACTGTTGTTTCCTTTACCCTAGAATGGGCCCTTTATATTTAAATACTTTATATTTACATCGGGAGCGGGTCCTCTCTATGGAGGCAGCCATGTTTTTTACAGTATTCCAAACTGGACAAACCAAACACCTTTTGAGCTTAATGAAAACTGAAGGCTACCACAGGTTCTCTCTCTTGTAAGGGGAGGGAGAGGTGAGGGGTATTCAGCTGCAACATACAACTTCACCACTAGATGTCACTAAATTCTACACACTGAACCTTTAACTCTTGCCTCACTAGTTGCTGTTGCAAATTAAATTGACTGACAACATCCTTAACCATACTTGTCTTCAATAATTGAGGGAATGGTTATATTACCACTTAAATCCTTGAATACATGTGTTATAGTCTCTAAATAGATATGCAATAATATCCACTTCATCCAATCAATTGTGTTATTGTTTTTGTGTGACTTTCTGGAGCTTGCTCCGGATCAATATTCCTGTCTTAACCCGAATTGATCTGGTATAGATGTGTGTTCCTGTACGAACACTGAGCTCTGGCTGTGACACTGACAATTGTGTGTATTTCATGATCAGTGCGCCACGTGAGGAAGGATGAGCGCAAGTACTACGAGGAGCTCCTGAAGTACAGCCGGGACCACCTGATGCTGTACCCGTACCACCTGTCTGACATCATGGTCAAAGGGCTGCGAGTCACTCCGTTCTCATATTACATAGGAATCATGGAGGTAAGGAGCTCATGCTGCATTGCAGAGCAGAACCGGGGGGACATTTCACGTGCTTTGTGTTATCGTAGCCTCAGTGAGCAGGTTGTCACACACCTGAACATCTGTCGTCATGTACACAGTGTGTGAAAACCCTCGCTAATTCATTTCGTCTGACAATAACACTGGTGATTTTCACAATTACATCTGCGCTGTCAGAACAATGAGCCGAATCTACTCAAAGGAACAGAGCAGGGGTAGATTTTGTGTAGCAGCAGAGATTTAATTGGTTTGGAAACATCCAGTCTCTCTTAATTTAAATCGAACAATGTCTTTAGTTTTTTAAATCCCTGGAAACACCTGATGGAAGTGTTTCAGGCAAAACAGGGAATCCAAGAAACTATTATAATAAGAAGGATGTGAGCTTTTTACAGCTCTGTGCTTGTATGTGCGATGTATTCTTTGTTAAATCAACAATGGAAACCTACCACATTATATTCCATTCCTCAATAGATTTACGAAAAGGTATAATTTTTGTGTAGCTGTACCATCACCTATACCATTGTATAGTCTGTATGTATAGAGAAGAACTTGTCTTTATCACCTGTTTGCCTGAGTGATTCATGCAATTCAAATTAAAGTCTTAAAGGAAATGTTGTAATATGGCTCACAACACCGAGCCATAGTGTCAGTGTTTAAAGCAGAATTTTCCCATGTTCATAGTCTTGGCATGAGTCAGGCACTAGGTGTCAGTCAGCGTCTATTGATGATTCATGTACCAGCTCAGGGAGACACACAATTATGATCCCAGGTCAAACACATCCAGAGCAAATAATCTTTGCCTTTGTGACGACTCACTCTCACTGATGAAGCTCAGTCCCCCTCGGCCCCGCAGAGAACCAGTGCCGGGGACTGGGAGCCGCTGGGTTCTCCTTGACGTCTGAATTGTTCAATTACATTAGAAAGACTGAGCCGACATGTTCACAGGAATTCACCTGGAATTTAGTCATTTGTTCTTTTACTTTTAGTAAGCCGGGGATTGAACCACCGACCTGGTTAGTGGATGACCTCCTGAACCCCCCATATATTGGTCGGGCTCTAACACATACTGTGTGTTTGCAGATTCTAGTTTCCACCATCGATTGTTCCACATTTACTGCCTATACTTCCCACTTCATAAGAACAGATGTTACCAATATGCTCCGTGCTCAATGTCGTTGCTCACAAACAAATAAAGATAAAATATTCAGTCTTCAGCTCACTTTCGATTCACCCACTTTCCTGTTCATGCTGCTCAACTTGACTGAGCTGTAACTGTGGCCACCGCATTGCCAAGGGCTATGTCATATTCTTATAATCCATCTTAAGCACTTAATGAAAACGGGGAGCAGAAATTAGTATGGCAGCGCTGATCTGCTAATCCTGTTATTAATCAGAGGCAGGGGACATAGAAAGGGGAGAGGAGAAAATGAGTTTAATTCTTCTCTTCCTTGTCTCCTTTCTTTTTCTTTTGCACCTCCAGGATATTATGAACAGTGAGAAGAGTTACGACTCCTTGCCCAACTTCACTGCCGCAGACTGTGAGTTTCTCCACCTTATTTTGTCAGTTTTCCCTCCCCCTCCCCCTTAACTGTTGAAATTGCTTTACTGGGACTCTGTTTACCTCCCACTCTAAACTGCCTCTGTGTCTCTGGTCTGTTTTCCACATACTCCACATGTTTTAAAGGGTGTCAGTGTTCAAGGTGACAGAGAAGTCACTATATGAAAATATGCAAACAGTTTGAATCAGGGTCAATCGAGAGGCACTTAAAACTTTAAATATCTTCATTATTTATTTGTCTCTGCTGTATTATTCAGACTGTGATTATGACTTCCTCCGCCCTGGCCCTTATAATCCAGAGCTGAAACAATAAAGTAACAGAAAATTAATGGGTAAATATTTTTTTTAATCAGTGAAGTCATTTTTTCCTGGTAAACATTTGTTAGTTTCAACTTCTCAATGTTTTTGTTTCCGTTTTATGTCATTGCAAACTAAATGGCCTGGAAAACATTTGTTGACGTCACCTTTAGGAAATTGTACTTGGCATTAATTGGAAAAATAATTGGTGAATTAATTAGCTTATCTTATTTATTTATTTTTTCCTAATTTTGTAAAACAGTTTTTCTACCACAGAACATTTAAAAGATAATTGTAGCTCATCAAAATGTTTTTTAAGAAAATGGGCGATTGGCACCTGGATGCCAGCTTTTTGGCAGGTGTAGCATATTTTGTTTGTTTTTTTTATACCTTTTTTGACAGATGCAGATGAGCTTTCAAGTGTTTTTCTTTTGGTGGTTTTGTTTTTAATTATTCAAGTTTCTTTTTTAACTTCACTTAGATAACAAACAAATCACACAAGGGTTTTGTTGTTCCATGACATTCACGTTATTCATATCTCCTGGCTAGCATACCTAATATACATAAATCATTTCCATTACCAAAACAGAGCCAAGCCAAGTGGTTTTTGAATGAGTTGATATGAAGCCCATTTCATACCAAATCCAAATCGCTTCTCAGACAACAAAGCTGTCACTTTTCTGATGTGTTACCGCATCAATGAGGATCTGTGTTTTTCGGAAATCATTCCAAAACCGAATTAAATACCCCATATTGTAGGTGCTGCTGTGAAAATATCAAAGACCTCAACCCACTGAGAAATGCACGCAGCTCAAATACAGAAACTGTGACGTCAGGACTATTTTAACTTTGTTATCTCACAAGAAAACACATCCTCAGCCACACTTCCACCCTGACCCACAGGCTTTCAGGATTTGGTTGAAAGACTACAGAGAAATCCTCTGAAAAAAGGAATAAGCCTCCCAGGCAAAGAATATTTCCACCATTATTTCCCTATGTACGGCACCGCCACTTCACCATCAGTCATTTGTCTGCAGCACATTCATTCCTATTCCAAACTACACACAGTCTGACGCTGACGGAAAGGTAGACTGTTGGAATCCATTTGGCATATTTCACTTATGCTCAGCTGCCTCTTCACCCGTCTTAGTGACAAACTCAAAGAGGCTGCGTGGCCTTGACTCACACTGAAACTGTACTGCTCCCTACGGAGGGTCTGTAGCAGCCAAGGAGAGTGAGCTCATCCTGGTCATTGGCTCCGATGTATATCTCCACTTTCAAATCCAGCCGGGGCATTTTAGTCTGACTTTGACCGTCAGTTTGATTCATCTCAGCACTGACTGACGTTTGCATTTACCATGCTACAGTAGCAGGATACGATCTGTGACCTGTGGTTGGCCTGGCAGTGCATCACTCAGAAAACAGACCTGTTGTTGCTGCAGCCACAGAGAGAAACATGACAGAGGAGATAGAAACTGCATTAAGAGGAGTTTTTGTATTTGAAACCATAGATATAAGATGGCGTCCAAACTGTAGGTCAAGATGAGGGCAACTGTACCATTGTTGGATTTTTCTACTGTCAAGTGAAACAGGGTTTGGCGCTGGTCTCTGAGTGTCTGCGTCCTGGCAGTGCAGGACCTTCATGCTGCAGAGACAGAAGGCTGTCAGCGGGCTGTCGGAGCCTGCGCTCAGAGGAGCCTCTCTCCTCTAATCTCCCTGGAGGAGCTTTGGAAGTGTGTCATGCAGAAGTGGGCGGATAGAGAGTCAGCGAAGCAGTGTGTGAGAGTGTGTTGCGTGGGCGGATGTTTGTGTGTTGTGTTGTGTCTGTGTCTCGGTGAAACAGCAGGATACGCATGTAAGATTCTGCTGTGTTAGGAGGCTGAAATGAGAACATCCCTTACTGGTACCAGCTTGCACTGGCAGCCGTCCCAGCACATTTTGCTCTGCCCCCTTCTGGTCCGTGTAGCACAGGCAGGAGGAGGTGACAAGGTGGGATTCACATACAGACTGTAAAACTTAAACTATGGCCCAGCATTTCCTCAGATTCATATGCATGCACACACTCTGATTATAAGAGATCATTGGTTGTGTGTATGTGTGTGTGTTGGTGAATAGATTAGTGTTGCTTACGTGCGCGTGTGTCAGGGCATTGTCCCAGAGAAGATGTGCAGGTATTTGTGTTCTGGCTGCAGAATTTGGATGAGTCACTGTTACCGCTTCGTTGGCTGATATAACTTCAAAATAAAGTTGGAAATATCCAGAAAAACGAAACTTTGCTTCTGCTTGTAATTTTCTCTCCCACTTTTTTTTTCTTTTGTAAATCCTCAGAGGCTTTAATTGAAAAAGGCCTCAGACACTTTTGTAGCTGCACTGCAGCCAGATTTATTTGCTGGAGGGTGAATGTGCAGCCATTACAAGCTTCACATTCAGTTACTGAGGCATGAAGTTTGAGTTTTACTGACTTACACAGTTACTGATTTTACCGTTGTCGCACAGGTCTGCGGCTGCTTGGCATCGGGAGAAACCAGTACATTGACCTGATGAACCAGTGCAGGTCATCCAAAGTAAGACACTTTTTCTAAAACAGACATAAATTACAAATAATTGTATCATTTAAAGAAAGCAAACCTCCAACATTAGACATATATATTTCATGTCTCTTCTTACATTATAGACATTGTTCATGTAGTGTAAAATGTTGTATATGATAAATCCAGTAGTTTTATAGCAACAAACTTCACCGCAGTACTCAATGTAGGAATCATACCATAATCATTGTGATATTAAGCATGTTCAAGCTCAAGCTATTTTAAAGGTTTGTCAGTGTTCAGGTTCACAGTTAAGGCTTTTATTTCATGATTCTCGATGTAAACAAAATAACAATACTTGTTGTCTTTTTTTTCTCAGAAATTCTTCCGCAGGAAATCGGCACGGGACCTCTTACCAGCCAAACCAGTAGAGATCTCTGTGGAGCCGTGGTGGGTTGCACAGACAGGCTACATCACCGAGGATGATATCAGGGTGAGTTAAAAACAGTATTGGTTTATTTTGACATGTGTTTGGATGTTTTATTTGTAGGTAAAAATTTGGGATTTGTAATATACCTGTTTGGTGAGAGGAGCGATAACAATATGAATCTTTGTGATGTGTCAGATTTATTCAAGTGTAGCTGTTTAATTATTTTAATGGCCAAGCCACTTAGGAAACATTTTATTTCTAGTCTCGCTCCCCTTTTACATTATGCGCAATACATGTGTAGCTGATCTATAAATTAAATGAGAGAATGAGTGTGCTGGTGATTTCTAACCTGTTATCCACCAACTCTTCATCCCATGATCCTCCTGCTGCATGTGGAGACTTGAATGCAAATACATACCTGTCACGTTCCCATCAGTTCTTCCATAAGAAAAAAATGTATATTCAAAATAGTTCACAGTTACCATATGCAAATCTGTCCTTCATTCACTGGAGGAGATTGTTGACCTCCGTGGAAACGAGCCCACGTTTGCAGGCCTACTCTGACGTTGTGTCTTTATTGTGCATTTTTATTACAGATCTGTTCTCCATCAGAGAAGAAAGCAATCGATAAGATGATAGATGCTGGTCCTCAGCTGGCTGGGTCGATGGAGTTCAACGTAGTGTTAAGTGAGTGTCTGTCACATGTTGGTACGACATACACTGGCCACAACGATATGATAAATGACTAAATTTGTTGCTTATTATGCTAATATCAACTGCTCAAATACTGTATTTTGGCAAGAATTGCCAAACATTAATCTATGTAAGTTCAGTGCATTGGTTTTCAAATTCAGGAAATTTTGTTTTTATTTGACACCATTTATAACAAGGCAATGGTAAAATTTAATGCCACAGTTATTTGGTATTTCTAACATTTTGTCCCTCCACCTCCATACATGGAAATATAAGTGGAATTTGAAGCATTTTCACTATAAAACAGATGAGCACACACACAGTTGCTCACAGAATTCCTGCAGCTGCCGGGTTATGAAGTGTTGAATGCCCTATGAACATGCACGCTGTCGTGCGCACCCCATGCACAGCAAGGGCAGGTGTGCTTGCTGAGAACTGTTGACTTGTCATGGCAACGTGCACAGCAAAAGCACTGTCTACCCATGTCATGGCTGAATTGTGGCTGCCTGCAGTGGATGGTAAAAACGTTGATTTAACGGGCCACTGACACCTTGGTGCAACGAGCGCCGCACACACCTCTACAATGAAGCAACAACACAGAACATTTAGTTTCTTTTATGTTATGAAGAGGAGTGTGAAAACATTTTGGATCGTAATGAAACTGTAGTGAGAAACATTTGACTATGGCTGGCTGTCTTGGTAATTATTTGGAAACACTGAGTACAACACCATCAGTAAATAAGAAAAACTCCCGTCTACACTGACTTTACATCAGCAAATGAATTGTTTTGCATCTCAGATGTCCACCTCCTTATTTATTAATAAGGCTTGAGAACAACAACATGACACATAATATTCCATTTTCCAAATGTGATTGGACCAGTGTGTTGTTGAATTGTGTCCCGCTCAAGAGGATTTCTTTCAAACAGCATGTTTAGATCTACCTTTGAATGAATGAAGTAGGATATTAGATATCTTACCTGGTCATAGGAGGAAAAGCACAGGGTTTTTCAATAACATTAACAATGGCTCCCTCCATTCTATTAAGAGTTCCAGTAAGACAGTGAACCTATACTGTGAACGGTCAAATGTCTGCTGTGACAAGGTAAACTGGATATATTTACTTTTAAAACATAAAATGAATAAAGTTGAGGACTTTATTCATCTTGAGTTCCACTGGTACCAAAACATTTGAAATAAGTACACACCAGTCTTTGTTAGCCGACATGAGAACCAGGAGGCAGATCCTGAGGTTGCAGTGGAAGGTCTTCCGTCCGTGTGCTGCTGTGAATGTAAAAGATGAAGCACAGGGACTGAAGTTGTGTCCGTGCAGTTAAAATGTTAATTAGTGAACAGTTTGACAGTGATGAGCGTCTGCCACTGGAGTGTTGGTGACACAGTGAGAATGCAATTAAAAACCAGAGATGCAATACAAGTAGCTGTTTCAATTAGATTTTACTCTGCTCATGAATTCACAATTTTCTGTTCTGCTCAGAAAAAGTTCAGTATCCAAGTAGTTTACGTTGTAAGATTAGTTTTTCTCTACAACAACAACGATCTTAATGAAAAGAAGTTATTTTAACCGTGTTAATGTACATTTGTTCTTTTATTGCAGGCTTGTACAACCGGGGCTTCATCTACTTGGATGTTCCCATATCTGATGACAGTTGCATTTCAGGTACGTGTGTGTTGTGTGTGTTTAAACATGCTGTTATTATCCTTCCTGAGTCATTACCTTGACTAAACACTGTATACAATTAAATTACAACTGTGGGAACATAAGCGAACATTGTGCTTAATGGACTTGACTAAAATTGTCGTTACAGACACTATTCAACAGAAAATGAAGTGTAAAAACAATGTTTTCATGTTTTTTTCAGTGCCCCCACTTGAAGGCTTCGTCATGAACCGTGTCCAAGGCGATTACTTTGAAACGCTTCTCTACAAAATCTTTGTGTCGATTGATGAGCAGACAAACGTATCAGAGGTGGGTTTTTAGAAACCTGTTTCATTGTACTTTCTTGCTGTGCACATTGAATGTGATGTGTCTTTATTCATCAACTTTTCAACCAAGTCTTATTTGTTTCTCTCCCTCTCAGCTGGCAAACGTGTTGGAGATTGACTTGGATCTAGTGAAGGTATTTCACAACTTGCTGCAGAGAATGAATCCTATTGTGATGTATTTAGTGAAACGGTTGATCTGAACTTATATACTTAAAAGGTTCTAACTCTCTGAGAAAAGCAGGGATATGGTGCAGCTTAGCAGGTAGATATATCTGCAAGATTAGGCTGTTTCATACTGAATACACATATACTGTAATCCACCTAAGAGGTAGACTGTGACACTCATGCAAACAGACACTCATGCACACAGACACAAACACACACACAGAGTTTCAGATTAGATCCATTATTATTCCCCATGACTCCGTCAGAGCCCCATTCCAGTTGAATTGGTGCTTGAGTCTGACCCAGTTTTCACCAGTTTCCTATTCACTCTGTGTGAGACTCTGAGCCAAACTCTGTCTCAGTGTCAGGACCTCCAGTGGGAAGAGCCTGTCCCTCGGTCTCATCTCATTACCGCCACTGAAAAGCAGCACTTCAGAGGGAGAAGTGGTTGAAGGCAGCGCTGGCAGCGGTTCTCCAAGAGCAACGTTGTAACTTTAGAGATGATTGACATGTCTCCTTTTTGTCCAACTTTTCCCATCTTGACTCAAGTTTAACTTTCTGTTATATGAAGACTACTTAGTGGTACAAGTCACTTTAGAAAAAACATCCTGGCCGTGCTTTCTTTTGATGGTTAAGAGTTGACTTCAGCTTCCACTAAGGTGTAGAAAGCAATCAAGTCCACCACACTTGACTGTAGTAGCCTTTTCAGTCTGAATAAGGGATTTAATAGCAAGGCAAGTTAATGATTGTATAGACAGTATTAAGGCAGTAATGAAAAAACGTAGCCAACTGTTAAGTAGAAAGTACATAGTGCTACCTTTCTCCTAACTTTTAAGACAGTTTGATTCACCAGACAAAAGAGAAATTAGTTTTTATTGCTGTGGGTTCAGTGAGCACAGCCCAAAAGTAGAGTAGAGAAGAGTATCCAGGTTTATTAAAAGTCTCTTTCAGACTTGATATCAGCATCATGTGATACAGAAAGAATATTCTTATAACTAGCAAAGCATTTACTTTTCTTTTGACTACACAACCTTCAATCATCCTTCACATTGTGTGAAATAGTTTAGTGTTTTCGAATAGTGTTGACCATTTTCTGAAAACAGGTCTTGATCGTGGATTAAAATTCTTGCAGTTTTTTTGCAGTGTGAACTGGTGAAACTGTTGCAGTCAGAAACACCTAAACACTTTGTTTTTAAAAAAGTGAAAACAAAGATACACAGATAAGAGTGTGGATCCTCGACCCAAGTCCTGACAGCCTTTAATAGGGGAAAACATCGAGTTAGGGTTTGGTTCAAACCCAAAAACCAGAATCCCTGAAGGGTTTGGGTTGGGCTCAGTCGGGTTTGGACAGAAAACTGCTGCCAGAGCCGCACTCTAAAACGTCTGGTATGCAGATAGATAAACTGCAGCAGGTTGGAGCTCTGATGCAGAATAATGTCAGAAATAAAACTAAAGGTTTTGTTCTTATATCCTATGAATGAAAGTGCTACACTCAATTTAGAGTCAGTGTTATAGTGGCAATCATGTAGAAAGAAGGAGAGAGATAAAATTACCACTTTTTACAACAACCTTTCACTTTAAGTGCAGCAATCGTCCTTCTCTGGTTCTTTTTTATTCTAACTATTGTCCGTTCCCCCCCAACGCAAAACTCATGCAAGTCATAAAAGTCCAGGATGGTCCCAGGTTTATGATGTATGATGTGAAAAGGTACCTGGCTAATGGTGTTTCATGTTTGGTGTGGCATCAAATGTCTCCTGACTTTGTGTCTGCTGTGTTTGGTTAGAACGCCGTGTCCATGTACTGTCGCCTCGGCTTCGCTGTGAAGAAAGGTCATGTGATCAGTCCCGAACAACTCAACCCCACCTGGAAGAACGCTCCCTCTGTCAACAGACTCAGGTATGTGCATCCACCCGTCATTTCCACTCAACAGTCCATTAGCAAATGTGATGACATCATTTCTTCCATGGTTACAACAGACCTGAAAGCTGCATTTTCATTTGAAGAGTGTGGGATGGTTGCAGAGTTTTACAAAATTGTGTTTACACTGGAATAATTGTAAAACCCCAAAGGAAAACCATCTTTTTTATGTCATCGTCACTATAATGAAAGAAGAACAATTTTACGTTTTATGTGGTCACAAACTCTAATCCAATTCCATGCTAAGGGTTTTAGAATCTACGTGTCTTTCTGCATCCATGTTGTAAATCCTTCTCTTTATCTAAATATAATATAAATGTCTGTAATATTGAAAGATGTAAAGCAACTTTTTGGTGAGGGGCCGATGATTTAGGTGCAGAATGCCCTGATGTATTTGATTTACTCTGCATCTATTATCTATACTGCTTATCCTTTGAGGGAGGTGGGGGGCTGGAGCCAGTCCCGGCTGACACAGCTGACATAGGGCGTGAGGCAGGTTACTCCCGAGACAGGTTGCCTGTTCTTCGCTGGGCTGACATACAGAGACAAAACAATTTTTAAATCATATTTGGGTTCGGTCATGCAGGCTTGGCTATTTACTAGATTTTTACGCTGCACGTGCCTGTAATCAGGGAAACCATCTTGCTTGGACAAAAAACCAAAGTTTAATATACCGATGTGTTGTGTCCTTTGCGTTAGGAGCACCATGGACCCTCAGAAGATGCTCTTGTCCTGGGAGCAGGGCAGTCCTGTCATGGAGGGAGGCTCCTCTGCCACCGACACCGACACCACCAGTCTGGAAGACCAAGGTCTGACTACACACCTGGAGACACACACACACACACACAGTCTTCCAAGCACATTCACCAATGTATGCAAATAAATACACAAGCTGATGAATACACACAAAGCACTTTCTGAAAGTTGTTTGAGAAAGTTTGAAGCAGCCGTGCTAATTAATCCCTGTGAAAACCCGGTCATGCTCCTGAAAGCCATTCTCACATTAATAGGTGTTTGTTTAAACAGGTTTAATTTCTTGTTTAATTTTAATTTGCATGTTAAACTGATGTTATGAAAGTGTCCTGTTCATCAACTACATATATTTATATGTTAATTTTCAATTTGGTGTTATCTATCGGAGAAAGAGACAGACTTGTAAACACATTTCATTCTCAGAAAATCAGGAGCTTACGTCCTCAGTCTGAGAGGGATAACGACCGTGCAGTTATGCTATTACATGCACTAATCTTACTGCACATAGTTATTAGTCTTGTTATGCGTCGTGTTCGTCTCTGCAGCGGACACAGCCAGCGTTAGCAGCCTGAGCATCCCAGCTGCACCCACCAAGAGGATTGCCTTCCTCTTTGACTCCACCCTCACAGCCTTCCTCATGATGGGCAACCTGTCTCCGGTGAGTAAATGGAATTGAACTTGAACACACATCCTCTCAGAAACTCGCAATGTTGGATGTGTTTTGGGGCAGATCCAGGATTTTTTTCTCCAAATTGGCAAAAATGTTTCTTTCCCCCGGAGAATAATTCATGGATCTTGATAAAATTATCTTTGAGTTTGTTCTAATTAGTGTGGCTTGATTGGATTCAAGGGGACTGTTGGGGCTTGGTAGATGCATGTCCTCTACTGAGTGCTATTCTAGTTTAATTGTGTGTTTGTCTTTGTATTAGAACCTGAAGAGTCATGCGGTGACCATGTTTGAGGTTGGTAAGCTGTCTGACGAGACTCTGGACAGCTTCCTGGCTGAGTTGGAGAAGGTGAGACGATCACTTACAACAAAGAAAATGTATTTGCATTTTTTACAGGGAAGCTTTTGTCAGAGCCACATCTGCCAAATTTGGTTCAGCAAATAATTTAATGTTTCGTGTATAATATACACATGTACAGAAACACTTTAACACACTGACACTCTGGTGGTTTCTTTGTCTCCAGGTGGAGAGCACAGCAGAGGGCGAGGCTCAGCGTTACTTTGACCACGCTCTGACCCTGAAGAACACCATCCTCTTCCTGCGCTACAACAAAGAACTCACTCAGGACCAGGGACCTGATATCCCAAATATAGGTAACCAGTCAGTTACACACTCTTTTTCAATCCCTTTATTGGTAACCACCTGCAAGACCCAAACCTCATACACCTGTACACGTCTATACATGTGCTTAATAGTCATCTTGCAGGTCAGATTTAGCTTTGTGTATCGTTTCAGGAGCTGCTGTTCAGCTTCTTGTTTTAAGATCTCACCCTCTGAGCTCCAAGAGCAAGCTTACAAAATAGAAACCCAGATTTTTGTCTACTGTTGTCACACAATTCTCACTTATGCTTCATGTGTTTTATTGAGGTTAGTTTTCTGCCAAAGGATGACATGAACTTTAATTAAAATGCAGGGAACATTTTGTTATGGATGATTTAAAATCACTTTCAAGTCTGCACAAAGAAATCAAAGTGAGATTTAACAAAGTGATATTTAAGGTGGAAGCTAAGTGGGCTATAGTCACTCTACTGATATACTTCATGAATAGTCATCAAGTATATTAAGTACAGTAAACTGGTAGGTGTCCTGCTCAAGTCATGATCATATATTATTGTGAGTATGATTCAAAGCATAGATGACTAACTTAGGGTAATTTTCAGTGAAACGGCGTCTTTACCACTTTGTTTGTTTTTTATCTTGACACTCTGTTTCTCTGAACCACAACTACAGCAAACAACTTCTCTAAATGACTCCTATTCAACTAACTAAACTTGTTCTGTGCTCGTAGAAAATCAATAACAAACAAAGTGTCTGTGTTGTGGATGAGGTTGGGAACAACAAAGACGAGGTGTGTCTTTTGTCTTTGTCTGTTTCGCATGTGTCGAGACAGTCGTATTTGGATGTGGATCTGGATGCAGAGGCATAGCATGAATCCACAGTGAAGCTGTGTTGTTCCACTTGTGTCTCTAGAGGGCGCAGCAGAGAGTTGAGTTCTCCAATGACAACAGAGCAAATACCCGAGTTGCCATGTAGCCGCCGTTGTGGCACCAGATGCTGTTTGTTTGGTTTGGCAGTGTGCCTCCTTCCTGATTGTCTTATCTCTCCGTCGTCCTCAGCTGCTGCTCCAGACTTCTGCTGAGGAGGGAGCACAGCTAAACTCAGCCCCTGATGGAAAAGAGTCTAGCGATGATTGCTCATTTAGGACGAGAGGAAAATTTATCTTTCAGTCGTAAATATCAGATCAGACTCTTCACCACCGTATTAGAAAGTCAAATTGAGATTACAACATAGCTAGAGAGCATATCTCTAAAACCTTCACTCTTATTATAGTGCTAATGATGCTCTGTGATGTTGGTAATGGATGCAAATTACTGTTGTTTAAAAATAAACATTCAAACCGGGGCTTATCAGTATGAAGCAGCAGTCCAGTCACATCTCCTCTTAGAGACTATTTCCCTCCGTGTTGTGAAATAAATGTAACAGCCCCCAGTTGTGACCCTTTTGGCCGGGCTGTGAAACTCCACTCTGCTCATAATTTATCTCTTAATTATCACTATCAGCAATTCACAGACACCTTTTGCCTCTGAAGTTTCTTCCTACTATCAGAGACAAGTGATGATTATTGAATCCAAGAAAGACTTCTTTGACATTTGTGTTTTCTGAGAGGTCGTGCTTCACAAGTCACGTTGAAGAGAACACTCATCTTAACACCACTCTCACTTATGTCTTAACTTAACTTGCACTTTTCCGCCTGTTCTGTATCGACCGTGTGACTCTCCCCGTTTCTTTATTTCCCTCCACTAGGTTTCCCCTTGGATATGTTGCGCTGTGAGAGTCTGCTGGGTCTGGACCAGGCCACCTGCAGCCGTGTCCTCAACAAGAACTACAAGCTGCTGGTGTCGATGGCGCCGCTCAGCAACGAAATCAGACCCATCAGCAGCTGCACGCCTCAGGTATGACGCTGCTGTATGTGGCATGCTGGAATATTGAATCAAATGTGTGTGTTTGTGTGTTAAGTCATGAGAGTGCTCTGTGTGTTCTCTGTGGTTGTATTTGCCCTCTCGCTGTGTACAGACTTGTGTGTCTGTAGTGATTTGCGGCTCTGTGTGTGTGTGTGTGCTTTGTGGTTGCTCAGCCTGCAGTCGTCCCAACAACAATAACTACACAAAGAGAGAGGGAGACAGGAGAGGGGAGGGGGGGAGAGACGAGGCTCATGAGTAATTCCTCCGCCTGGCCACACTCCAGATTTCTGGCTGAGCTCTGAGAGACTGAGGGAAAGAAGTTAAACTCTTGTTGTGCCATTCACGCTGCTGTTTATTCTCCGCTGCTGGGACTTGGTGAAGTGGAATTGAGTGAATTCCTATGTGTTTTCTGCTCACATCTCAAATAGCGGCTTCAATTTCTGCCTTTCAAACAGGAGAAAAACAGAAGTATTTATTCCTCTTTTCCGTTGTTGCTTTTTGTTCATGTGAGGACGTGGACATATACTGTACAGGCATTAGTTCTGCTTCAGTACACGTGTGTGTTTGTGAGTACATGCGTGTGTTTGTTTCTCCCTGCAGCACATTGGCCCGGCCATCCCCGAGGTGAGCTCCATCTGGTTCAAGCTGTATCTGTACCACGTGACTGGCCAGGGCCCCCCGTCTCTACTGCTCTCCAAAGGCTCCAGGCTCCGCAAACTGCCAGACATATTCCAGGTTAGCACAAACTAATAATTAATCAGGTGGGTAGCTGGAAATATGTGTAGGTTATATACAGATGAATAATTAAATGTGAGCTGATACCGATAAAAGCTAAATAAACATCTTTGAAGTCAGATAAGAAAAACAATGCACGTGATAAACTCTGGTTGTGTAGAGTGTAGGAGTGATTTTTCATTATCTTTGCCCTTCATCTCCTGCCATATTGAAATTTGACCTTGCCGCTTCAGTCGGAGAAACAGGTAATCACAACACTGTAGGTAAAACTCAAGGCTTTTCCTTTTGTCACCTCCATTTCTCAACAAAGCGCCAGGCCCATCAGAGTCAACGTCAGACGTGCTCTGCGTTTTCCTCCTCCGAGGCTTCCCAGTGTTCTTGGAAATTTCTCTAAGTGGAACAAAAGTATATTAGATGTGGTGAATTCTCGGGGTAGGACAGGTAATATCATGCAAATGGGTCACTTAATGGAAACAAAGCAGCAGGTTTTCTTTTTACTTGTTTCTAACTTTCATTTTATTCATTCGCTGACCCTGACTGTAAAAAAACAGTCCACTTCCTTTCCCCCTCACTTTCACGGCAGCTATTTACAAAAATAAACAAATGAATCTTCATAGAAAATATAGTGGATTTTTAAATGATTTCCATCATGTAATTTAGAGGATGTTTCCATTGTTTCTGTTGTGTTTCCCGAGATTAAAACCTGTCTAATATAAGTAGTAGATGTACAACTTGATAAATGTTGACTTGTGGAACAGGATGTCTTTGTGGAACAGGAAGGTACAAAAACATGTTGTCATACCTGTGTGACTAGTCCTCCTCCTTTTGCTGGTAACTTTATATTCTGAAGTTTGTGAAAATGATCATATTAAACTAGATTGGCTCTCAGCAGAAGCACATACCTCCACCAAGACCCAACAATCCCCTTCAATTTAATCCAGCACCACATTGCACACATCTTTTCATCCAGCTCCATACATTACATTATTCCCTGAGTAATAGGTGGAAATGTCAAGTAATACACTATCTAGCCATGGTAGAGAAAGTAATTAAAAAAATTCCTGGATCTGCCCCCTGATCCACAGCAAGATTTAATAAGTTCTTTCTTGACCCATGTCTCAACCTCCCACTATGTTTTGTGGAAATCTGTTTTGTAATTATTGCAAATTCCTGCTCTGTTCAGTCCTACGACAGGTTGTTGATCACCTCCTGGGGTCACGACCCCGGAGTCGTCCCTACGTCTAATGTGCTGACCATGCTCAATGATGCCCTCACACACTCTGCTGTTCTCATCCAGGTAAACACAAGCACACAATCTTAATTTTTCTATGAGGGGATTATTTTATTATCTCAGGTTATTTTACGGTGTTTTACTGTGTTTTTATGTTAGTTTTAACTTGGTGATTTCTATCATATAATGTGTGTTTAGTCATGTTGTGTATTTGTATATTGTTACTTTGTTAACACAACAAGTGTGTGTGTGTGTGTGTAACCCTCAGGGCCATGGTATGCATGGCCATGGAGAAACAGTCCACATTCCTTTCCCCTTCGATGAGGAGGATCTGAAGGGAGGTAAGAGAATCTGAAAACTTCTCTGGTAATTGACATTACACATGTAATGCTAATACCAGGTTCATGTTATGCTAACTCTATAATAAAGGATCATTCAATCAATAAAGACAATTTAGCACAAGACCGTAGTGTAAGATTCATAATTATTTAAATTTTTTAAGCAAATAGAATTCAAGAAGTCAAAACAATGACCGCTGAATATGGAACCTTGAAATTGCAGTTTGTGTCATTCACCCACAGCAAATATAGAAATATAAATGTTGTACAGTACAGCAGATAGTTCTATCTTCGGAGTTGCGTGCTTCAGCGCTGTTGTCTCTCTCTCCACCCCCCGTGCAGACTTCACCTACTCCAACATGTGTGTGCACAAAGCGCTGCAGAAGCTGAAGGAGCAGGTGGACCTGAAGCACCAGTGCGGCTACATCACCATGCTCAACTCCAACAACAGGCACCGTCGCCGGACCAGCGACAGCAATGAGTGCAGAGGTGGGGGGAGCCAAGGGAAACACTCTTAGTTTCACTGTGTGTTTGCGTGTGTGTGTGTGTGTGGGAGCTTTTTACAGACGAGACTTATAGTTGAATTAGGAACAATGACCTTGCTTCTCATGGCCAATGGCGCTGATGGTGCAAATTGGATAAAGATTGCTCACAGTCCAGTTTAATTATGCTGTTTGTCTGCATAATTGTGGCTCTTTATTGTGATGGCCTTCGCTAATGGGCGCGGATCGAACCGTCTCAGCTTTTACCTGGAGGTGCACGGATTTAATCCTGTTTACACAAGGGATCAAAGATTTTGTTTAACTTAGGTATTTATGTATAGTTTAGCAAAAGTCAAGCAAACATTTATTCAAGAAAATGGAAATTATTAAACTGTGAAACAACATTTCAGTGTCGCAGTGTTGATGGAGGTTTGTTTGTTGTTCAAGGAGATACACATCTGGGTGGAGGCCTGGACACTAATGGCAGCACTGAGTCTTTTGAACTGGTGACAGAGGAGAACAACGGTGAAAGCAAAGGAAAAACCGAGGGTAGGTTTATCTTTTCTGGTTCATTTATTTGTTCGATTATTTTCAAGTATCAGGTGTTTTAAGAGTTGAAAGCAGTTATGAAATATGGATTTCAGAGAGTCAAGTCGAGTCAAGTTGGCTTCAAAACCATCATATAATCATGTCATTCATGTCACTCCCCTCTCCCTTGTTTTTCTTTCAGCCGTTTCCTGTGAAGACGAGTGGGTCCCTCTCGAGCTGTGCTTCGGCATGCCCCTCTTCAGCTCCGAGCTCAACCGCAAAGTGTGTCGAAAGATCGCCTCGCACAGACTCTGCAGCAGCGAAAGGTGAAAAAACCAGAACACCCGGCATCCTCACGAACGCAACGTTTGTTTAAAACACAGAGAGAAGTGTAAGGAGAAGTTGTTGTAGCTGTGCGAGACTTTGAGACTTTGTTGTTCTTTCAGCCTTCAAGAGCTTCTCCTCTCCAGCCGAAAGCTGTCGCTGAAGGTGCTGAGCTTTGTTCAGTCGCACCAGGTAAAAACACTTGGCTGCCTCTTCAGGTTCCCACTTGAGAATACTCACAGGAGAAAAGAGAAAAACAGTTTCCAGAGAGTATCAGGCCTCGGGGATTCAATTGTACAAATGGAGTTTGATAGATTCAATCCAGATTAATGATTGATGAAAAATGTATGAATATATTTAACAGATTGATGGTTTAATCTAGTTTAAACACAACAATGTGTACAGTTCAGCAGCTGTATCATAAAAGCTTTTGTTTTGAATCGGTATCAGTCAATTTAACAGTCTATTTATTTCGGTGTCATCTTAGTAAACTTGTCTTTAAGATGTGGATAAACATAGCCACTGAAGGGATTTTATTTTAAGGAAAAGGCCGAATATATGGTAAATATGTACTTTCAAATGACGACCGTTGAATAAATCAGACAGGAGCCGGTTCACGTAGCCTCTCCTGACTATTGTCTCCTCCTCGTCCCACATGTCGTCCTCTCTCTACCTGTTGTGCTGACCTGTGACCTTTACCCTGTGACGGCAGGACGGCAGCCAGCCCTCCGACCTGGACAGCGGCGTGTCGAACCCTCTCAGCCAACCCCCGGCGGAGTCTGGCGTCCCCCTGCCCGCCCTCAATCTATTCTTCAAGGACGGACAGCTGAGGGAGTGGAGCGGGCGGGGCCCTCCGGCTCTGGACATCTCAGCCCTGCAGAAGGACCAACCCACATAAACCCAACCCCTCCAGCCCCCCACCCCCAAAACTTCCAGATTCGGTCACGAGGGGGAAAAAAAAGCAAAGGACCGCCCTCTCTCTTGAAGCATCTTGTCTCATTGAGTCTTCACAATCCAATCACGAGGAAACAATCAGTCATGAACTTATTCCTCTTGTCCATCAGTATCAGTCATGGGAAAATCAGCCCTGCCAGCACTTTGCCATTTAGGACGAATCCGACACTAGTTTGACCCCTCCCCTCTCTCTGTCTCCCTCCGTGATTCCTCGTATTCGTGGGCAGTGTTATCTGTTGGAGTGGTGCTATTATCACAGTATATAAAAACGATGCAGGTAGACAGCATATAACCTGGAAGACCATTTGACTGGAAACACGAGCGCCGTTCTCTGCCGAACACCCCTCTCCCCTCCTCACCTCCCCCTTCCCACCCTTTAATCAATGGATGTTTTTGTGATCCCATGAGAGCGGAGTGTCACGTGGTTATTATTGTATAGATGTTCTTAAAAAACGACCCACAAAATAAAACCGATGAAGCGTTGGAACAGACCCCTTCAGGAACCATTTTGACGATATGCATATTTTAGTGTTCAGGTCTTCAGACTCGTCGGACGGAGGAGAGAGTGGAGAGTGGCTTCCTCCCTGTGTCGTCCCATGTTAAGTGATCTGATGCATGAAGCCGTTGCACAAGTCGTACAATGAAAAAAAAACACTTTCCTCTTTATTTGTAATCAATATTGGGCATTTTTTTATTTGCACTGTGCAGGATTTCTCAAACCCTGTAGAAGTAGTTATGTAATTTAATTTAATTTATTTTCTTTCTTTTTTTTTAATGTTTGATCCTTTGTAGCGCACACTTGATTTTAGAGCTCACGTTTACCACCAGGAAGTATTTTCTTGTCTTGGGAACTCAGACTCGGGCATCAGAGAAATGACCAATAATTACTATATAATAATTTAGTTCTCTTTTTTGTCCGTTATCATTTCACTTTCTCAGTGCAAAAGAACACCAAAGACCAACTTTTCTCTGTACAATAATTTTTTTTAACTTCTGTTCTGTTCGCTCTTTTTATTTTGTTGCCTTATTACTGTCAGACAATTAGAAACTACCAGCTCCTGAATCAAATCAGCCTTTTTGATTCCTTTTTTTTATCATCATTATTTGCTTTCTTTAAATTTGACAGTGTTCAAATGATGTTTGTGCATTTGATAGAGTGATTAAAACCAATAAAATCAATGAGATCGGGTCACAAACGACCAAACCTTGACAGATTAATTAATTGCAACTTATTTCCGAGGACGGGAACAGTCAGGTCTGTGTGTTTGACCCAGGCCCGTTGTCTGCCAGTAGCTCTCGCTGGACGGCCTCCAGCTTTGTGCAGCGCTCTTGGCCGACCCGCTCTCCAAGGGATTCTGTGTACGCCATGTTTCGAAAAATGGGGTTTGTAGTGTAGAGAGGAGAAGGCAAGTTCCCTGTGAAGGCTGTCGCACACCCAGGGGAGGGAAATGCTAATGCTCTGCCCGGCTTCTCGGAGATGTGACGGCCCCAAAAAAAACTGTCTGAAGTCCTGTGATGAATTTTCAGTGAAGAATATACACTACTTTTATTATTTCATTTCGAATGGTAACCCATTTTGTTGAGGCTTTTTTTTGGGGGGGGGAATGGAAGAATCTGCCCTCTGCAGTCGTTGACCCACTTGTGGTTGTTGTTTCTAATGTGACGCTGAATAGAAAAAGAGACTTAACAAGAGGTCCTGTTGAAGCATGATGACTGTGTAGAAACTGTTGTGTGTGTGTGTGTGTGTGTGTTGTGTATGCGTGTGTATTGTACACCTCACTCTCGGTGTGTTTTTATACACGCCCTACCTTTCACAATAAGAGTTCTCTCCCGGTCCTGCCTGTGTAATTTCATTGCAGTTACTTGGTCAACCCAGACATCCCTCCTTCTCTCCCAGGTCTACATCCTCCAGAGTATTAAAAAAAAAAATGCTAGTTTTATATGTCGCTCTATATTTTAGGAATCTTAGTTGTAGCTTGTTTAATGGGACTATGAATATCATTGACTGAGATGATGCTCTTGTAATTAAATGGGGTAAAAAAAAGAAAAGAAAGTGACATTCCTTCGACACGCCCTCCTCTTCCATTCTTCCTCCATCTCCTCCCACTCCACATACATGTTATTATTACAGATAAATATGTAAAAAGTATATGAAAATATAAATAAATATGTAATAAGAACAAACTTTTTCCTCCCTGACATTGACTTGCAGTGTTGTTCTTTTCTGATCTTAACTTCTGAAACTGTTTTTTCCCCTGTTGTTTATCACTGATTCACGTCCCTATCGGCCCTGAGTCGTAGCCAATCACATTACATGATATTAGGCCATTAGATGTTTTCCCAGCCAGGTGGAACAGATGGTGTGCAAGACGCCGTGCTCCCTCCATCTGGCTCAAATACACCTTTATCCTTAGATTCAAATGGACGCAGAGCCGATGAAAACAATGTCTGATACTCGGGTGTGCGAAGCTTTGTAAAGTCCACGTTGTAGGGAGGAAGATTAAGGGGTCGGCCTGTGGCTGGCTGTGCCCCCACCGGACAGGTGGAGCCCCGCCTAATTGCCAGTGTGTCCCAGGTCTCCGTGCTCCAGTAATTTCCCACAACTGAAATTTACACCGTGTCAAGAGGCGGAGGTGGGGGGGTGGTGGTGTGGGGTGGGGGTACCAGGGGCATAAACTGGGTCACACCACCTGAGGATAACAAGCGGTCCAATGTGCCGCATGTCACCACTATAACATTCATTTCTGTCCTGACACCTTTTAACCAAACGCTGATATGAGATCTGCTCTTGGGAACAAGGTGCAACACTGAATTCATTCTGCAGATTTGTCTTTTTTTTTTCTCCACTCCCGTCATTTGCATTGTCAAACTGGGACGGCTGTTAGGCTTCAGGCTGAAAGAGGAGCAATGCCGGGAATAGGAGAAAGAAAGAAAGAAGAAAAGAGGGTGGCGGACACACACACACACACACACACACACACACACACACACACACACACACACACACACACACACACACACACACACACACCATGCTTGAACTTGTGCCAAAGCTGATGAAAGGTCAGTGGATGGTGAAACTATTCAGGCCTCTTGCATCTTACTTTCTACTGCTTTATCTTTTTTTTTTACATAATTTTCTATTGAAACTGAAAGCAGATACATTTCCTTTGAATCGTGTTGCACCTTTATCACATCAGTCCATGATGCTACACTAGAACTTTTATTCTGAAATAACCTGCAAAATAACACCTATAGACTGTCTTCTGCAGAACCACAATAGACTGAATATGAAGATGGACGACTCGTCTCCTCTTCCTCCAAGTATCCAGAAATTAAAAAATATCCTGGATATGAAGGCCACCATCTTGTGCATTTGAGTCTGCACATCGAGGGATGGACGTCCCGTCGAATCATACACTTGACCAATCACGAGTCAGTCTCAGCCGTCAATCGTGACGATTCACCACATTTTTATGTCATCAAATAACTAATAACAACAAAACATATTAGAAAAATAACACTTATATACGTCAGTGTAATAAGAACTACCTAAAATGACAAAAAAACAACGATTTAAATATTTGACGTGCACTTTGACTTTTTGGTATTGTCTATGTCCCATCTGCTACCATGGAGGAGGCAGAGTTCATGACCTGTATTGTCAGCCAGTAGGGACCGATCAAGACAATTAGGGGCGCCGTCATGTTATCCATCTTCACGAACCAGTCAGCTAAAAATAATGTCACTGGTTCCGTCTTGACCTGGTAACCCGAATGAAGAAACCTGATTTGAACTCTGTGACCGACTGAATGTTACCAACCAGTGAAACTACTCTATGTGGATTACACAAGGTTGATTTCCACACAGTGTGACCCTGCGCTCAGTCTCTTAATTAACCTGATAGTCTTAAGGAGTGCTGCCCAGAGGCCTCCTGACTAATCTGCTGAGTCCAGTGTGTTAGCTGAGGCCCCTTCTGCCCGCTGCTTAAACTCCTCGGAGAAGAAAGGGAGCACTGCTGCTGTGGAGACGTGTCCTCGATCATATCTGCAGCACTGGATGACTTTGCAGGTGTAATCAGTCCCTCCTGTGGGGACCCGGCTCAGCACCGGGGTCAAACTCAGGCTCAGCTAACAAAGATAGGTCTGTGTCTTCCTCAAAGAGTTGAACATTTCAACCTTTCAAACATCCTCACACCCCTCAGGACAGGTGTTTTCACGCTGCGGCTGCTGCAGTATGAGCCACTTTTGGGGCACATTACTGGGCATGTTCCCCCTGCCTGTGGGTTAGAAAATAGCCCATAACCGGGAGCGAGCCCGGGCCAGGCCACAAGCCACTCCAAACATAACGAAGACGTTATGGTCCCTCCAGGAGGCGGAGACGCAGCTAATGACTGCACAGCTTTAGTTCAATCAAGGACAGACAGGTGGTCACCACAGTAAAATACAGACAGATGTCAGACCACGAACCGTCCTGCACACTGAGCAGATTTGTCATTCACAACAGGAGACACAGTCACCTACTAAACCCAGGATGGAGGTTTGTCTACTCTACGTTCTGTGAAACTACTACTTCTGTGAGTTGTAGTAGAAAAATTAACTAAGTATGGTTGACAATGTACAACTACAATGTATGGTAGTTTTAAAGTACATTAAAATAAAATAAAATTAACAACAAAATATATTTTTAAGAAATAAAACAAATCTTCAAAAGAAAAGAATAAAAAAAAAAACAACTATATATAGTCATGTATTCTCTCTCTCTCTCTCTCTCTCTCTCTCTCTCTCTCTATATATATATATATATATATATATATATATATATGTATATGGACATATATGTATATGGACATTTTTATCTATTATTTTGTTATTTTGTTTTATTGATTTTATTCTGTATTTTATTATAATTGTATTATTATTGTCTTTATTATAACATATTACATTTATAGTATAATTTTATTTTATTCATTCATTATGTATATATTTTATTGAATTTATTTGCTCTACTATCATATATTTAGATGACATGTATTTAGTTTATGTAACTATTAAGAAAGTGGATAAGAAACTCTGACTCGTCAGAAGTGTAAATAAAAACACAGTATCTCAAACATTAGCTCCTGTGGCGACGAGGATGTTGAAAGTGCTGCCGATGAAAATTACGCGCACTTCCGCTTTAACCGCGGCTCAGTGTGTGAGTGGCTGTGGATGTGGAGTCTCGGATCAGACGAACACCTTCACTCCAGCGGGTCTGTGCTGCTCCGCGCGCAGCCCGATCTCCGGCAGAGCTGCAGCTTCCTCTGCGCTGAACACGGACACGAACACGTCTCTGATCCCGGAGGTTTGGATTCTAACTCTCTGGGTTTTCTACCTGAAAGGCGGAGGACGGAACTTTACGCAGGAAGCGGCCGCGGAGTGAGCGAGGCGACACCTGAGGGACACAGGAGTCTGGAACCAGTTTATTCTGCGGCCACTTGTTGATGGGGCAGCAGCTCCGAGTCTCCTCCTCGGGAGTTTCTTATGCGTAATTTGGATAAAACGCGGCGCGTCGCTCGGGGGGGAGAAGGAAGTTCGACTAAGCTGCGAGGCTTTTGCGGCAGATGGTGACTGGTGATGTTTGGCGAGCGGTAACAACTCTCTGCATCACGTTACACGCGGCTGCCAGCAGGTGAGCGGCGGCGGCATGGGGAACCAGATGGACAAGCTGTCACATTTAAGTTACGCAGAAGTTCCCACGATGGACCCGAACGGCGTGGACACGGAGGAGGGTCCGCGCATCGGCGTCTCCTACATATTCTCCGGCGACGACGACGAGCTGGAGAATGACGGCTGCGCGGTCGACGGCACCGTGAAGGAGCCGAAGCAGGAAGAGAAGCAGTACGACCAGAGGGACGAGGTGGAGTGCGCCGTGTACAACCGGGAGGAGTGCATCTACGAGAAGAGCAGCAAGTGTGCCACCCTGGAGGTTTACTCCCCGGAGAACCTGCTCAACAAATGCAAAGCGGGGGACTTGGTGGAGTTCGTGGCCACGGGGCAGTACCCGCACTGGGCCGTGTACGTGGGGGACTTCCAGGTGGTGCACCTGCACAGAGCCGAGGTGAAGAACAGCTTCTTGACGGACGCGAGCCAGGGCAGGAGGTGCCGGATCGTGAACGACTTCTACAGGTTCAAAGCGCTGGGAGCGGACATGGTGGTGCAGAACGCCATGGAGCAGGTGGGCTTGAAGGACCGGGAGCTGAGCTGGAGGAACCCGGAGTGCTTCGCTGCCTGGTGCAGGTTCGGCAAGAGGGAGTTTAAGATGGGCGGGGAGATCCGGATAGGCAAGCAGCCGTACAGACTGAAAATAATCATGTCGGACAAACACTCGCATGTGCTGGAGTTTCAGAGTTTGGAGGACATGGTGATGGAGAAGAGGAGGAACGACTATCTGGGCAGGAGGGCGGTGCAGCAGGAGCTGGCCGCGCACTTCAACACCGTCAACAGGGAGCCAGGAGCCGACTGATGCTCCTCATGCTTTTAGAAAACAACTGCTTTCCCAGACGTGGGCCACTTCTGGCCCTGATGTGGCCCGTCTCTGGCCTCCCTGTGGCCCACACAAAATGGATACGAGCCTATGAAGTGGCCCACTTGTAAAATAGCAAATGTGACTCAAATATCCCAAAGCGGTGCTCTTGGAAAGGTGTAATCTGGATGTGAGCCCGAAGTGGCCCATGTGGTGACTGGTGAACACGGCCCAAATAGCACAAAACACACTCGAGCCACCTTTGGCACCTTTCGGTTGACATGTGGCATTGCTATGGCTTTTCCTCGTGGCCCAGCCCTGGTGAACAGGAGCGGACTGCTGCCATCGTTCCATGCGGTGTGTGGGCTGAATGTGGGATACGGGCCAAATCTGGACCAACACACTTTTGCTATGTGGGATGCAAATAGAGTAGCATTTAACAAACACTATGTGTGGCTTCAATCCATAGAAAGCCTTAGTCTGAATTGCAGCATTTCTACTTATGATTTTGAATTATGTCTTTAATTCATGTTTTCCTTAGTTTCTAACAATTTATTGCCTTAAAGCCACACTTCTCAACACCCTCTGATGCTAAATGGCCTTAGCAATTATGAATTCAATTACTGCATCGATTGGATCAGCTCAACACAGAATGTATAGTTTTGTAAACGCTCCCCTCGTCTTTCTGTCAGAGTGTTTCTCTATTCATCGGGTGTCCTGTTACTTGATCCTCGTGTGGTTTAAACTTCATCCCCCGGCTCAGCTCACCTCAGACACTGAAATGTCAGAAGACGGATCCTCTTCGTCGTCCCTATACTTTATTTTGAAGGTTAATCCTCACAACAGGCTCAACCTGAAGGAATGACAATGTGGTGGAGCAGGTCACTCGTGTTCGTCTGTTCACAGTTGGTGTTGAATGTACCCAAAACTCAAGTAAACCACCAATCACTGTCTCTTCTACCAAGGAAACTCCTCTCGTGTTGTGTTTTGAAGATTCCTTCTGTCTTTGTGTCTGTTCATGTCGATTGTGTGAGTCCATGTCCTGTCGTCTTCATATCAAATAGTTTTTGACATAAGATCATTTGCAGGGTTTGAGAGGTTAAATGTTTGACTTCCTGCAGAAGAAGCAGTTGACAAAATAGAGAAAATAAGATTCACAAGACAATAAATGGCAGATATTAGATGAGGGTGTTTTGTTTTTAAGTATTACTCTGTGGTGTGTTATTTGTTTTCACAAACATAGGTTAAACTCACCGCACAGACTAGAGTTGTTCCGATGCCGTTTCCCCTTCCTGATGCAGAATACCAATCCAATACCCTAATAAAATATATTTGAACTGCTCTATGCTAGAAATCCTGTTTTGAAGTGATGATTGCTATAGTTGTTGTTTGGAAACACTGACAGTGAACGAATGCCATAGAACCTCTTTTATTATTTAGTTTGACACGACTGAAAAAGAACACAAATAAATACCTGTAGGAATACACAACAACCCTGAAGTCCTGCATATGGTACTTGTCGCTGTGGTGGAAATCTGGAAATACAAGAGTCTGGAACACCAAAGTTATCTACATGTATTTTAATAGGGGCTTTCTGCAGAAAGGATCAACACAGAGAGTCACAGGGATCTCAGAGTGAGGATGGAGAACAGTCAATACAAGGATCTTATATAGGAGGACTAAGGCTGTCTCTCAGAACCAGTTCAGACTGGTTCTGTAGGCGCAGTTTGAGACAGGAATTAATGCACAGGAAACTGATTTGCATACATTTCCATTGGGTTCTTTGGACAGTCAATAAGTAATGGAAAGGTCAAACAGGTATATAGAAAGGTCATACAGGTTTCAGGTCATACAGGTTTCAAGTCATAAACATTTCAGGTCATAAACATTTCAGGTCATGGAGTCTTAGACAGGTCTGCAAAAAGTTACTCTTCAATGATAAAATAGGTTTCAACCACACTTAGTTAATTTTTCCAGTACATCGCCATTTTACTTGTGACGTGAACTATAATCAAATTGCTGACATTTTTGCTCTGGCTAATGCTACCAGCCATCACAACACAGTACTT
The DNA here is from genome assembly GCF_009819705.1 of Hippoglossus hippoglossus. Lineage (NCBI taxonomy): Eukaryota > Metazoa > Chordata > Actinopteri > Pleuronectiformes > Pleuronectidae > Hippoglossus > Hippoglossus hippoglossus. Next base: position 9,870,463 of record NC_047161.1, read on the forward strand.
ACCAATGGCAGTAAAGTTGCTGTTCTGGAGCAGTGAAGAAGAAGTGATTTGGAAAATTGCAGTTTTTATCTTGGTGAGACGTCAGATTGACAGATAGCTTTGTGTACTTGCCGATGCCCAGCCCTGCATTTTTCTGATGTTGGTGTCAGAATCAGAACTTATTTGACACTGACACCTGCAGCTGAAAACTTTGTGTTGATTTATTTGTATTACATTTTTTGAATTACTCCCATTTTTATTGGATTACTACTAAAGAGGGTTTTAGACAACAATAAGGCTGTTGATGATAAAGCCGTTAATAACCCAATTTTTTGGTTTCCCCTTTATAAGCAACACCTCAGAGTGATTGATATGTGCATCGTATTTTGTGTTTAAAAGTGGCAGCAGAGGATTTGGATCAAAAACTTTTTATTAAGAATGTTATTGATTATTTGTGAGGTGTTTAAAAGTGCTGGACTTGCTTTGTTATCAAGTAGAAAGGAGAAACACCATATATAACAACCTATACTTTATTTATAAAACACAAGTAAAGGATTGATTACCCATCAATAAAGCTATTTATAAAGTCACCACATTAGAAAGCGTTGCTGCTTGGATGATTTATGCTTCATTTATGGCTTGTTGTTGTGAACCAACTTTTGGGTTTAATCGCTCTGTTTCGGTCGCGCAAAGTTGGCTCGCTTTTAACCGAGGCGTCGCCTTGGCAACCTACGCCGCGGGGCTAATCTACCTTGAACAAGTTCAGACTATCAAAAACCGTGTAACACCTGCCTCCTCATCAATCAAGCATCCGAAGCGTCGAAGGCCCCGATTCCTGCAGGCGGCTCCCGTGACGAGCTGGGTGAAAGATTGAGATGATTCCAGGGGCCAACAGCTGGAGAGGGCAAAACACAAATTGAATTAGGTTTCAAAAATTAATTGTGTTCAGCTGAAAGTGACAAAGTGCAGGGTTAGAGTGTTTGGATGGAAAACTTCCCTGACAGGATGGAAGCACCTCGATTGTTTATATCAGAACTTACGATGATTGTTTGCAGCATTTTCAGACCATCTGCACACTCGAGCATTAAATCAGGACTTGAAACAAATAGCAGGTGGCAACTTGATCATTATATCATTAAACTGAATTTGTTGCTGCACATAAATTCCACGATGAAACACTTGAGTGTTTTTTTTTTTGTGATGACACATCTTTGCATCAGTGGCAAGAACGCTCATTGTGTGTCCCGATGACATCAGCGACGTGCTTATTAAGTTAGAGTCTCAGGGACCTGTAACAACCCTGCAAACATTCTCACTTCATTTGCAAAGAACAAGACTTTATTGTGTCCACACAGAGAATGAGTGGCTGTGGCCACTGGAGGAGAAAGTCGACCTTCAGCAGACACACAGACAGCTGAAGTGTGGTAGACTCACATCCTCCACATCTATTTGTCTGCTGCTTTGTGCCTCTGTCATTTTTCAAACAATGATTACAGCTTCTGTTTTTTTTAATGCAGAGCGACTGCACTGTTCACTAGAACGGTTCCACACAACAGAATGAGGATACAGTAAACATCTATAGCTTAAAACTTGTCGTGAGTTTCAAATCGTATGTTGGAATATTAACCTTGAAATCATTTGTCAGAATCTTTCAAATGAATGAAAAATCTACGATAGACTAAAAGGTTTTGCTGCACGTGGTTCATTGCGGGGGCGGATCCAAAGGGCAGGGGGTTACTGGCCCAAGTTGAAATTTGATTGGCCCCTGAAGTGCCCCCTGTTCTGTCAGTAGCCACTTATTAACAATACAAAACAATAAATCCGAAAATGTTTCTATTTTCTAAGCTATTTTGAAGTCCACAATGTGCTTGGAACAAGGAACAATATTCAAAATATATTCAATGATGTGTTGCTTTGCTCAAAAGCTTCAGAGCTAACAGTAAACAAGGAACGACTTAAATGTGCACCTCACTGAATCAGGGATTGCTCTTGGATGTTGGACCTATAATTGGCCCCTCTGTGTAAGTAATGGCCCCTTTACGGCCCCGGATTTAGGAAAGAAATCCTCTACATCTGCCACATGTAGATAACTGGCTCCTTTAGACGCCATGTGCTGCTTCTCCCACCGGCCGCTCCCATCTCCCTCATAATCAAACTAGGACATGGTAAAGCCTACTCAGGGTCCTGTCAAGCTCCGCCTTCCCTGAGCACATTAAACAATTTTACATTGACCCGAGAGTGGCGTAAAGACAGAGGAGAGCAGCTGTGCAGATGTTACTGCAGGGGTTCTCTCTTGTAAGTAAATGTGGGAACAGGCTACAGTGGTTGTTACAGGTCTCGGTTTTGTGAGAGGTTTGGCAGAATCTGAACTTGAAATGATGTTTCAGTGTGAGGAGGTGAGGTTATTGCCTTGTTGGAGGGTGGACATGAGGTCGGAGCAGATTTTCCTTGTTAGATTGTTTCATTTGAAGGCTTGAAGGTCTGGAAGAATCCAATTTATCATATGAAAACAGAAAAACTCTGAAAAACACATTTTTTAAACTTTCAAATCAACACTTTTCCTATATACCAAGGTTGGGAGCTGCTATATTCATGAATAGTTAACCTCTGACCTTTAATCTGATTAGGTTACATCTACCAAGTAAGCAAGATTACACAAAAGGCACACTTAGGGACCTGACATTTCTGAGAGTGTGAGATTTGGTGCAGCCTGGTTACATTTAAGGAGACTGTTGGGCCTTGGCAGAGATATTACAGTCGTTCCAGTTCTCACTGTGGCTCAGGCATCACTCATACTGAAAACCTTGTTTTGGCGCAGGATCTGGCAGAGGCTGCTTTGACATAAGGTCCGTCAGGAGGGTAAACAGTTTTAAATGTCACCTGAAAACAGTCCTTTACAGACAGGCCTGTCAATGACAGGTGTGTGTGTGTATTCTTAGTTCCTTTGCCTTATACTGGGTTGTATTTTATGACATTTTATGCAGAAAGGTGCTTTAGAAACATTCCTCTAAACTTCCTGAGACATGTTAAGTCAGGTTAATTTGGTTATATATTTAGGTGACTGTGGATCAGGAGGTAGACTCCACTAGCAAGGAGGTTGGTGGTTTGATTCTTGGCTCCTCCATTCCGTGTGCAGAAGTGTCCTTGGGCAAGACACTGAACCCCACGTTGCACCTGATGGCTGTGTGTGTGTGTGTGTGTGTGTGTGTGTGTGTGTGTGTGTGTGTGTGTGTGTGTGTGTGTGTGTGTGTGTGTGTGTGTGTCAATGGCAAAACGTTGTGTGGTTGTCAAGACTAGAAAAGTGTTATTAATCCAGGCCATTTATCATTATATATATGTGAGTGACATGTGTTTGTCTGCAGTGGACACATCCTGGATGTTTCTGTGCTGTTTAACCATATGACGGGATCAGCTGGACGACCTCCACATTAACATCACTGAGGATGTAATATCTTTAGACAGGGCGTTCCTGCTCCCCTGTTATATACACAGAGAGAGAGAGAGAGAGAGAGAGCACTACAGTCTGACTGCTCTTACAGTGAAGCAGCAGTCGTCCAACATTAAACTGTCTGCCAGGACCTTCCTCTTGATGGGATGTGAAAGCTTGGACGTAGCAGATGCAACCCAATTATAATCAACTGTCAGCGGCCGCCTACAGGTACCTCGGCCTGCTGCTGCTGCTGCTGCTGCTGCTGCTGCGTACGTTTCCTTTCCATGGGATGCTGATGAATTGATGAGATTAGTTGGGTTTTAAGATGGAATGACGTTCAGTGGAGCTCATGTCCCATTGTGGCTAAAGTGCAAAAACTCAAAGACGTTTACTTCCTAGTGATTCATAGGGCAGTGCACCTTTTGTTGTTTGTTGTATTCACATTTTAACTCTCACAGTAAGAAGCAATGTGTCTTTATATTCTGTACATGGAAATAAGGGGATTCACGTTACCACAGGAACAGCCCTAAACAGAACGTCTTCATTTTCTCATCCTCACCACACAGGAGGGATTTAGCGTTGGAAATTGTCCCTTTCCTTTTCTACACACAGCAGTAGAAATGTAGCTACACTATCAGCTGTGTCAATCTGATATAGGTAACTTCTAAAAAACGGTTTGTTACTATAAGGGTGTAACTTTTCTATTGTTTGGCTGAAAAGAAATCCCTCAACAGAAGGTGACACAAGGTGTGTTCGAGATGGACATGGTCTGACTTGATCAGCAGGCGGCTGCAGGAGTGGAGTGGAAAAAGGAAGCCTTGAAGTCGCTAAATGTGTTAGTGAGCGACAACAACGACCCATGTCAAAGTACTGTTTCATGAAAACATACGTGATGATGTGTTCAGATATATATGAGGGAAAAGACTGTTAGAGAGAGAACCTGTTTCTTTCTTTCTGCTTTGTTTAGAACCAACGACTTGAGGATACTGTCAACAACAAATAAATTAAAATCAATATTTCTCTGTTCTTGCCTACACACACATACACATGTATGCATTGTTTCCATAAAGAAACCTCTTTGTCTCTTTCATCCAGATGAAAATGTTTCCTTGTATTATAAAAAAAGTCAATAAGAATAAATGTAAAGGATAAAAATAACACCAACAAGATCATGACTTATTTTACAACAACTAACTCCTGAGCGAACAGGTTTTTTACAGCTGGAAATGAAACCTACTTGTAATGTGAGCAGGTGTAAATAAATAATTCACTGAGAGGAAGAAATCAAATCCATGTCCTCCTGTTTGGAGAGAAACTATCAGCAGATAATCGATCGGATCGTCTTAGAATAAAAACACAGGGCACGTCAGGTGTGTCGGTGAAGCCTTCAGCCAATCAGAGCAGACGAGTGACGTCACAGAGGTGGATCCCAGGTGAGAAGATGCGCGCTCTTGACTGCAGCCGGCTCGCCCCCGCGACGCTTTAACGTCACGTGATACGGTGACGTTCTGCAGCGCTGGATGGAGTCGGACGACATTTCTAACCAGCATGCATTGCGTCCAGACCGGTAGAACGCACCTGAAGTCGAACGCACCCACAGACTCCCCCCCCCCCCATGCGTGTGTTTCATTCATCTGATTGGTCCTCTCTCAGAGTCCATCTCTTTTCTAACGGTGTGATTGGTCAAGGGGCGGGACTAACAGAGAGAGGCGAGAGAGTGAGTGGCTGCCACTGGAGGATGTAGCTAGGTTAGCTAACAAGCATGAAAAGTAGGCCACATAGATTTAAGTCATTAAAGTAGTACTTCTTAAAAGTGTGTTATAAGGCTGTTAAGAGTTATTTGAATCTTTTAGAATATTCAGAGAGTAAAGGATACAGGGTTGAGGGAGATCCACCGGTGTTGCTCTTCATCATCTGAGGACCAAAGGCAGACATTCTCCTCTTCATTGCTTGGGACAACTTTTGGACAAAGTAAGGAGACTGTCATTGACACTGTCGGCTGCTCCGAGGTACCACACACACACCCTCACGTAACAAGCTGCACACAGGCCTTCACCGGGGGGGGTTATTTGTGTTTATTGACGGTTTGGGGCCCACAAGTGTTACAGCTAAACTGTTTAGCCTTGGTTTTGTCCATTGCTATTAATTCAGTGTTCATTAAGGTTTTATTCAGGGAGAATACCAGCAGTGGGTGTTCATAAATCCTGTCATAGTTGAGTAGAGAGATACATTTTTAAAGATATTGTGTCCGGCTGTGTCAGGGGACCACAAGGACATTTTGTCGCTTGCCTTTGTCGGGAAAAGGGCTTGTGTGTAAATTAATTAGTTTTCAGACATGACCTCCAGAGTCTGCCGTTCACAAAGCAACAATAATAATGCAGTGCAACATTCACAGAGAATGTTTTGGTAAATCTTGTTTATGGCAATAGACATGTTTACCTGCAGAAGGCATAATAAACGTTATAAGTTGCATCAGGTCCTTTTGTGTTGGTTTAACTTATATACATATTGTACGAAACAAGTCCCCGCTCAGAGTTACGTTAGCCATCGTAACATTTTAATTCTAAATTAGTTTTCTGATATTTTTCAGCTGTGGTTCACCTTCTGATACAATAACAAACCACTCTTTAATATTCAGTTTGTCTCCCTCTCTGTTATTTCCGTCTCTAATTACCGGGCAGGCCGCCCGAAGTGTGTTGCCCACAATGCTGCCTGAAGCTGTGGTCTTTTATTCGAGGACCACGGTTGAGTGGCACAGCTGAGTGGCTTGAGACGCAGGAGAGGCAGGTGGCCGCATTGTCTGCCCGGCCTTTATTTCCGCTGTTGTCCCGGTCTTTCCAGTGACAGCACTTGCTGGCAGTGGGTTCTGTAAATTGGTCACTTTGACATGATACAGCGAGGGGGGGAAGGGAGTAAACACAAGATAACAAATGCATGTTTAAATAATCCTTTTAGCAAACAGGTATGCAGGTAATGTTTCACAGTCTGATGCATCAATATCACATGTCCTGTCTTACAGCAGCCACAATTATTTAACTTGAAAGTCACTTTGCAGCAAATTAACATATTGTAACCCAGCAGTGAAGGCTTTCCTCCTCTGTGTTAACGCAACATTAAGCTGCTAAATGGAGGACACAAGGGCACAGCGTGTGAGTCAAAGGACACAACAGCCCGACACTTTCCTCTCATTGCTGCCTCATCTGTTTACGCGACTATATAGGGAGAGATTTGAAAAGGCAGAAGAACAACTTCAACAAACTCCTCAGTATGAATTCATCTAATGATGCTTTTTATTTTACAAAGACACTAGACTTGTCCCTTTTATCACTTAAATTAGCAGCTCCTATCTAAACATCTGGATCACTATTCATTGAATCTGGGAGTAATAAACTATTTATGGTGTAATGACTTTGCAGCTTAGTCAGTATTAATGTCTTTATTGTCCTTATTTGCAGGTGCCAACTTAGTTCTATCAAACCATGTGTAAAATTGTGGCAGACAAATATTAGCCGGTAATTCTTACTAAGTATGCAGTATTTAACTTGAAATCTAAACAAAAAAACGTACGTGCTGCCGGTGCATATTAACACCTACGATGATTCAAAGCTTTTAGTCATTAGCTGGTGTTTTGCATAAATTCCAGACTGTGAAGTGAAGTGTGCCGTCTCCCTCCTGCATACACATAAAAAGCTATAAGATCAGAACCCAGCGGACTAAACGTATTTAACACTGCGTGGATTATATTTAAATGTGTAATATGCACTTGTGCGTTTGCCAGATCTTTGGTGAACTCTGCCGCTGTGGCTGCATCCATGGATTTACATCCTCATTATGTGGCAGCCTCTGCTCAGGGCCGCGTTGGTCCAAGTCCCTGCTGGTGCGCAGCTGTTCCACTGTCCAAAATAATAAGTTTTTTCTCTGAGACTCTTCAGAGGCCATTCAAAGTAAAGCAAAGCTCACCAGACACGGTAACAAGCAGAGGAAGACGGCGCTCCAGGGCCGATTTGCATTCCACCTCTCTGCTCCTCGTCCAGCCCCAGTTTCCTTCTTAACAAACAAATTAATGGCAACTTTCACGAGACCGACTGAGCAATCGCTTGTTCAGAGTTCGATGCTCTTGAAAGCACAGAAAGTTGTGCCGCACCACATTGCCAATTTTCACATTAGCTGTGAATGCATGTGAGACTTTGTGATGACTGTCATCTGCTCGCTCACGGTTATTTTTAATCACTCGAGTGTATCCTGCGATTCTGGTTGCGTCAGCTGCCGTTTGGCCATTTGCAAACGTGATGATGCATATCTGTCTATATTGATAAGATTATACATATAAGCTGAATTACACTCTCATTATAGTATAAGGGAGAAATTGTTGCTTTTTGTGTTTTTCTCAAGGTTGTTTTGCTATTATTACTGTTTTATTGGATTGGAAGAGAAAATAGGCCATAATGGCTTATTTTCCTAAGCCCCAGCAGAAACGAAGCATATTGGTCATATAATTTGATGGCAGATTGGAGTGTAGTAGATGATAGATTGTTAAGTGATGGCTCTTTTCTGCCAGGCTGCTGCAGACAGCTGAGGCCTCGCTCTAACTGGCACATGCCTTCCGTCTGGAGATCTGGGGAGCAAGGTGTTGCCCCAAATCCATGTCACCGTCATTTTCATTATGAAATCGGAGCAGGGCAGCGATCAATCACTGTCAGAAGCTGATCTTGGGTTGTTTTTAATTTCTTACTTCAGCAGCTGGGGTCAGGGTTCAGGGAAACAAGAGGCGATCCAGGACTGAAGACTGGGGGTGTACAGCTAGAAGCGAATTTGAATTTTAGGCTTGATAATCAGCCAGGACTTGGGTGCCCCCTGTGACTTCATCAGCTTGAGGAGCTTGCGCTCTCATTTCTCTCCGCAGAGTTAAGGGCTTTGCTTTACCTGTCTCTACAGAGGGGCCATTTGTACAGATAGAGTGTCAGTTTGCTGAGCTTCTTCGGCTAATGACTCCACAGGCGGTCAATGTGCTGTCACAATCAGCTTTGCCAAAAGAGAGAACTGACTCCTCTGGTGTGGTACAGAGATGTGCACAGTTTTGACTGCAGGGAGGTCAGGCAGCGTGTTATATGACACATCAGTATTCATGAATTTTTACGGTCATGTCTGGGGAGCACATTTGGCCAAATGAGTGTCAACGTACTAATTGCTTCTTATTTGCATGAATGTTTGATTTCCAAATGCCAAGAATGAGGCAAGTAGGAATGCAGCTGCCTGGGTTACCTCCGTGGCATGTGTGGGTGAGCTCTGACCTCCACTCTGCTTTCACTATTTGTGAAATTACAAACTAAACTTTGAAACAGAAAGATTTCGATTTTTATGTGTGCATTGAAAATGTAAATATAAAAAGAATCTCCAAAAAGCTAATGACTATCACGGTCGAGCACTTAGCAATTTAAAGAGGATTTCACATTTATGTTGTTTGGTCCGAAACTTTGGACTTTTCTGCTTTAATCTGAACCAAAATAACAGGTGTGAAAGCTGCCCCAGAACAATGGACTAACATTTAGTCTGAACAAAAGAGGTGGTCTCGGTCTGGATCAAACTGAACCATGGTTAGGATCGCTTGCAGAGTGAAAACATTTCTTCTGATAGGTCGGACTTTCGCATCATTTGCAGGAAGTTGAGATCGCATGAAACAGTTAAAGAACAAAAAGTAGCAGGAGCAGCTCCCAGGATTGCTTGCAGTCTTCGCCTTAGACGACATAATGATTGAACAACCACGCCGATCATTTTGCTGTTAGTAACACTATATTACAGTGACCATGAAATGAAGTGTCTCATTCATTTTCTTAAAAAGCGGAATTTAATCCCCACGCAATTTATTAAAAGTAGTTAGTGAAGACAATAGCCTCATTGAAAATGTCAGACACACGCTTGTCTACAAACCAATCAATGGGTGATGACGACAGGACGTACATATGTAATGCACAAGTCTTCGGTCTGCTACCTAAATTGCAATGTGAAACCAAAACTAACCAGATCAAATGTAAACAAAGACATGTTGTAACATTTTTTGAAGCCCTCTTTGTTGGAAAAAATAGGGCTAAAGGTTTTGTTATTTGATTTGTATACGACTCCAATTGAATGTTGGAGAATGCTAACAACAAGTTCACTACATCAACTCAAAAGGTGATAACTGTGTGGTGTCCTCAGCTTGTTTCCGCTGGACTCAAGTGTCCAAACAAGCTGTTGTTGCAGCTTTAATGCTCCATCTAACATCAGAGGGCCGAACCCCATTATTTCCTAAACCAAAGCATGTTAAGAGTGAGGGTGAAGGGTAAATTCACAAAGACTTCCGTTTCAGATTTGTGCCTCTGGTGCTTACCATGCGGTCCATCTCCTGCACTGCAGCTGCTGCCAGGCAGGAGCAGAGCCCCTTTCATTTCCTGACACACAATACCCACCCAAGGCTGGTATGATGGGGGAAAAAATGAGTCTGACAATCAGGATTAACTTGAAGAAAATAGCCATGCCTGCAGGGAATCGCTGAAATAATACAGATATTTGATGAAAGGAAATTATAAGGTAAACCCGCATTTAGAGGTTTTCAAAGAAAGTCAAGTAATGTGCAAAATACTTGTGGAGAATTGCATGAAACACAATGTTGGACTGTTTGGCCTTGTGGGAGGTTTATGCTCTGCTGCCGTTCGAGTTAATGTAAATGTAAAAATCCAAGCAGTCTGTGTTTGCTGCAAAACCTGCGCCTGCAGTAAATCCAAGATGAGGGTTATAAAAAGCAAAGCACTTGTTAATCAAACTGGAATCTTTGTAGACTTAAAAAGTAAACAACCCAGTGAATAACCTGTATTTATCCTCACCTATTTACCAGAGGTGAGGTATACAGGTAGACTCATTCAGTCATTTTTATTCAGTTTGTGTAAAGCCAAGAATAATGAACTCGGACTCATGAGGCGTGTTTTCATCACTCTTTGCCTGGTGGGGTCAGCTGGAGCAGAGGAAATTCCAGTGCCTCAAGTAGCTTGATTACGATAATAACAGCGGAACAGAAAACAAAGGATCAAGTCAGATACGTGGGGAGTGTAAGGCTCGAGAGACTTATTCTGATTAGCACAAGGGTGTTTTAGCAGCATGTAAAAATCAGAGGGAATGTTAATAACGCCGTGAAGAGTCACGCAGTGCCACGATGGAAAAAAACAAGCGTGCTCCAATTACGCTGCAAAGTGCAAACAGTTCACATGATTTAATGTAGACAGCTCACTGGGTTTGGCACTGACTACATACATTAATGTTAATATTCAAATGAACGAGGCCTTTTACTGCAGAGGAGGTCTTTCGTATTCACTCTGCATCTCATTGAAGCACGTTAGCGCTGTCGACTTCAACAGAAAACACAGTGGAGCCCGCGGGGTTGTAGAGTGAGACGTCTACATTGTTCAGAGGAAAAAGCAAATGTCCTGTTATTGTTGGATGTGTTGATATTGAGATGTTCCGTTTTTATATTCCCGTAATTTTGTCCTCAATTCGGATTTATGAGAAGCGGGTTTTGTCCTGGCCTATAAATACACTGCATTGTTACACTATTATTGTAACACTGGCGTCTCTTCCACGACAGTTGTCACATTCACAGTCTCTAATCACAGGAAGCTGCACTCTCACGGCTGACACGGCTCAGTTTGGCCGAGCTGTCACGCCCAGCACGAAGTGAACCCGGTCATTAGGGGAAAACTGTCACTGTGTGTGTAAGTGTTTGTGAAAAGACCGCATAGGGTTGTATCGACAGGAGTCGTACAGAACGCTGCCATCAAGGTATCTTACCCATCCCCGCCTGCCTGCCCGAGGCTTAGGGCGCTGTACGGCTGTAAACTGAAAATAAGGCTCACATCTTTCATACCCGCGCCCTAACCCATCAACCTCTCCCCTTCAGCAGCAGCCGTACGCGTCGACCATGCAGGCGAGGGTCCTCGTGTTTGCCGAGGTCAAAGTCATCTGTCAAACCGCTCCGAGATGTCTGCCCGACTCCGCTGGGGTAATTGGTAGCATCGCTGCCTTCTCGGAGAAGCTTGACAAAAATCTTGCCATGTGTCAGGGAAGTTTCGTTGGGGGAGCGGGCGCGGGCTCGTCTCGTTCCTCTGATGGCTCGCCGTGCTGGCAAGCAAACCTACGAGCTGCATGAAGGAGACACACGGCCGCGATCACACACGGCAGCACTCACAGGCTGTAAACCCTTTTTTTTTTGCTGCAGATGATAAAACCACAACGTACAAGAAGCTTTTCTCTGCCCAGTCCACAGAGGAAGTCGACAATGGGGATGTAGATTGTGGGTATAATGAACGAATGGTGTTAAGAGAAAGGCCAGGGCTTGACATTTTATTGCTGTTAAGAAACCACCTGAAGAGGTTTCATTTGAAATGTGACATACTTGTGTCTTAGAAATCCCCCCCGTGGAGATGTTTTAGCTTCAGGCCAGGGATAACTTCCAATCACATTTCAAGGCCAATTCTATGGTTGCCAGGATACAGACCTTCATATAAGGAGGATTTCCAGTCAGGCTTTATGTCAGCTGAGCCGGGTAGTGGAAATCACAGAGCTAGTTAACATCTTCCTTCTAATTCTCTGTTTTTTGTTCTATTTCATCTGTTCTCTTGTCAGTTAGCAGAATAGACCAGGGAGTAATTTACAGACCACCGGTTAAAGTTGAATTGATTAGTGTTTAGTGAGTCGATTAGTAGTAGAATAGAGTCATTTTCCCTTTTAGCTATTATTCCTTGGTTTAAGAATTATCCTCCACCTGGACAGAAAAGTTAGATCTCAGCGCAGACCTGCCCCTGTTAATCTTCACAGTGGTGTTAGCTCAGTGGCCTCAATCTGCACAGGGAGACTCACACTCCTCTGTCCCACTTAAAACTCAGCAGAGCGCGAACGTCTGACAAGGCCGAACAGTTCCCTTAAATTCAATCAAACTTATTGATATCATTCACGTTAATATGCCTGCGTCTTTTCATCAATATCCATTGAATTGTTCCCCCAGGGAAATCCGTGAAAATGTCACAGAAATTTGCCATGTTAAAGAAAGTAATCAGTCGTTTGTGTAATCTTGCTCACAAACACACACACAAACCAACCAACCAACCAACAAACAAACAAACAGACAAACAAACAAACAAACAAACAAACAAACAAACAAACAAACAAACGGACAGGGAGTTTCTGTCCTGAATGACAGAAAACATTGAAGCCATAACTACATTCAGTCGTCCTCTTATTCTCGTAACGGGGCTGTTGGCCTGCAGAACGACATCTGGGTCTTGTCAACGTCTGTCGTCACATCCCCCCCGCTGTCTCTCAGACTGAGCCCGTCGTCTGCTGCCTTTCTTAAAGAACCAGTGACTGACACCAGATCCCGTTTGGTCATAATGGTCATCTGAAACAATGGTCTTGTTTTGCTGTAAGCTACATAACTGACTACAAAACACCAGGAACGTCTGCTCATCAGGTAACCTTGCTGATAATGCCTCCTCCTGTGGTCTTACCTTCACATGACTCTTATTTTGCTTTGCTTTTCTATTCATCATTCATTTTCACCGCTGACAAGGAGGTTATGTTTTCTTCTGCGGAATTTTGGAGGAACTACTCAAAACTGGAGGGTTGGGGCATGACTCAAAAAAAGAGCCTATACAATGTTGATCTGGATCAGGGGGCGGATCCAGGAATTTTCTTTCACTTTCATTAACATTGTGAGATTTGTTTGTGTCATTTTTGTTGATTTTAAGAGAATAATTCATGGGTCCTGATGGAATTTATATTTAATGTTTAGGGGACTGATATTTATGAGTGTGTGCAATTTGGTGCAGATCCAGATAAAAATAAAAAAATAGAATCTAGTGAATTTAAATGTGGTTTCATTAGGGGATTGTCAGGCCTGGGCAAAGGTATGCGCTCCACTGTCATCCTACTTTTCCATATGACGTCAATAGACTCGCATGTATATCGAGTGACAAAGATCTCAGAGAAAGGCAAACGCACACTAAGATCAGGAGATGGTCTCTGGCTCCGCTCTTGACAGATGCACAATAAGCCGAGAATCTCTCCAGACTGAAGGTCTGTCCCAGCTTTTTTTTTATTTTGCCCAGCGGGAAGTCGCTGGACGGCAGGATGAGGACGCCGCTCAGAGGGCCCCCAGGCAGCTGTGTGAGACGGCTCGGAGAGGTGTGACCTTCAGACAAGTGCAGGCGATGGTGGGCTCGTGGGACTCTCGGGAGGTGGGCTGCCAGGCTGGACAGCACTTCAATTGACACCTGCCGCTCTCTCATTATGCCATCTGATCCCCCCTTTTTGGGTTCAGTGGAGAGTGATTGCAGGGGAGAGAGAGATGAAAAACAGAAAGGGGGAGGGAAGAAACAAAGATCAGAGACCCGAAGGGATGAAGGCAGCAGAAAACAGCTTTTTAAAAAAAAAGAACAGATGGATAAGAGAGAGGCTACAGTACAGCGCCTGACAGACCGATCAACACCTTGCAGCCATGTGGCGCACACACGGTGACCATTGGGACAGGTGTGTTTAACTGGAAGCATGTGGCTTTTTATTCACACCTTCAAGGCTACATCGTGTTGCACAGTGGAGGAAGTTGTGAGTGAGGCAGGGCTTTCCTTTGTTTGAGGAGGCATGAAGCTGAGTTAAGTGTTTCTCAGCGACTGCATGATTTGGTTCTTTATTGTGCCGTCTCATTATGAATCATCACACTCATTTTTGCAGTCAGTTCCTGTTTTTCTTTCTGCCTCTCAAGTGGCAGTAGAAACTGACTTGCGATTAACCTCAACCTTGAGAGAGCAGACGGAAAGACAAAAATTACACACACAAGTCCTCTTAATAACATTATTAAATGCAATTTATGTACATTCTGATTTTAACCTTTGAGTTCCCCCGGCACCGTAGACAGGAAGAGCACTTGGATAATGGCTTTGTAAGCCTTCTGACGTGCTGAGATGCTCTCCAGCACAAATGTAATTATGGCCTGACAGCGGGTAGAGGCCCTCACAAAGGCCCAATAATCAGAGGCTGGTGATCAGAGCATGCAGCTCATGACCAGGAGAGGCAGTCACGCTGAAAGGTAATTAAAGTCACCCACCGAGTGGAGCCATGCAAACAAAGCGCACTCCCAGCTTGCTACAGCACACCTTCTCGACTTCTCGCTGTTCCATTATTCTCTCGCTCTCGCTCTCCTCTTTCTTCTTTGACTCTCTCTCATATCCTGCTTTTCTCCGTTCTCCCTCCAGACCCTCGGCTTTCTTCACCTAAACTCCTGTCGTGCTTTTCTCCCCATCTGTCCATCATTCCTCCAGAGTGTTCTTTTCTCCCCCCCCCATCCATCCATCACCTGATGACTCATGAATCTGGCAGCTACCTGCGCAAAACCAGTGAATAAACTGACAACGCCATCCGTCAACTCTGGGCCACACACGCCACTCTGCTCACCCCAAAACTGAGCGGATTAATTTGAACTTTGATTAAATTGAATTAACCTAAAGCTGGGTGGCATGGTGCGGCGGTGAAGCCCCACAGCAAGAAGGTTCCCGGTTTGAATCCCAGCTTGGCCGAGGAGTTTGCGTGGGGTTTTTCGCCGGGTAAACCGACTTCCTCCCACAATCCCAAAGACATGCAGACATGGGGTTAGGTTGATTGCAGACTTAAAATTGATCTAAGGTTTGTATGGTTGTTTCTCTCTACCTGTGAGGCGCTAGTACCCCATCTCTCGTCCAATGTCAGCTGATTGTCTCCAGCTCCCCCCCCCCCCTCCATGATCCTAAACTATTAGCGGTATAGATGATGGATGGATAAAGCTGTTATTTTCTTTAGTATATTACGTGCAGCTAGTTTTAAATGTCATGTACATCAAATTCAAAGTAAAAACATTTTCAGCATTGTGTATTTGTGTGCATACTTGTGTATCTTTGCGTGTTTAGTTGATTTACATCTTCTCAGATGTCTGACCAACTTTCCTTTAAACTGAGGGGTCTCTATTTAATATTACTTTCCATGTGTGCTGCAGAGTGTGAGCTTATCTCCAGCTAAGCCTTTGTGCTATGCAAAGGAATGAAAGATTATCCCCTTTCACTGCCCCCATGTTTATAACCCCCCTGACTCACCAATGGGGAGCTCAGAGTAAATGGAGAAAAGGGGTGGAGGGAGGGGGGGGCCTTGTGTAAGTACGTGGATTGGCAAATCAACTTTTCATGTTTGGCTCGGTTTGGCGCCGTCAGCAGCCAAAATAAGAGTCTACCCTGGCACTGTAATTAATGAGAAGATGTTGAAGAGGGAAATATTCTCCCACTCAGCGATAGCCAATGAGCATGCATGTGTGATGGTGATGAGCCAATTGAAATGGGCATCAGTGGGGGATTAAACGAGAGTGGAGACAGTATGTCAGGGTAACGTGTGTGTGTGTGTTTAATCCCTCATTGATCCCCTGTGAGGATCAATGATCCCCTCCGAGGAGTGTTCACTTCAATTAGACATAGCCCGATCGTCATGCTGCCATAAGTTCAAGAACATGAAGCGCACGCAAAATTCTTCATTCCTGCACATTAAATGGGAATTTTGAGCAGCTATAATTATAATTACAAGCGTATTGTATATGCATTGTGGTGAAAACAAGGGTTGAATGTGAAAGGGGTCACAGAGAGTTACGGCCTCAGTCTGAAACACCTCTCAGCCTCACGGAGCTTTATAGAAAGTCTCATGTTGTTTGTGTCGTCCTGCAGCTTCACTCTTCACTCACTGCTTTCACTTTAGAACACAGGACAAGACGGTGAATATCCGTGTACGTTTCAAGGTCTTCTACATTATTTTGACAAGTTGCCAACAAGCAGCAGATGTTGGTGACATATCCGTTGTGCACCTTAGCCTTATCAGGTGTTTCGCTCCACCACAGGCTGATCAGACCTGAGTGTGTGTCTCTAACATCTTAGGGCCTAGTTGGGATCTTTCCTCTGGATCCAGGGCCATTGGCTGCTGCGTTCTGAAGTCGGTGATGTTTCCAGGGCTTGTCTGTGGATTCCGTTTTATGCAGCGGTAGGCAGCTGTATGAACCTCTGCATCTCTATAACTCCAGTGTACACATCTACTCAGCACTACACCAAAACTAAGAGAGAACAGACATCCATCAAGTGGCCAGAAACATGACTTTAAATTAATTGCTGGATGTGAGAAAAAGCAACTGTGTAAACACCATGAGCAACAAGATAGTGAACATAGTGAAGCATTTTGACAGAAGACCAAGATATTTCCCTCAGGAGTAGTGGGAGACCAAAGGCAAAGCTGCTTCTCTTTGGCTGGATGTATAAATAAGACAGTTTGTTAACAAGTTCACCACAACTTGATTCTGCTGCCAATTGTGACTGAGGCATCAGAATACCATTACTTACCAAGTCCAATTATTCACATAATCTGATTGTAACATTAAACTTTGTTCCAAATCAACCGGATGAGGAAGTAGTGACAGTTTGTTAGGATGGTTTCCTCTGAAATGTAGTAGAATATAAGTTTAGTGTAACATAGGTAGAGTACAGTACAGTACAATGACCTCAGAACTACTTCACTAAACTCTCAGGTGTACAGTTTGGGATCTGGGTTCACAAGCAGGACCAGGGTTAATGCTGCTGCTACAACTGATCTGCGTATTTACTCTGACGCACAATGGCACCAATGTACTCAACATCTAATCCACGGGCTCGAAGTGAAGTTGGCTAATGGGCATTTTTGGGGAATAAGAATCATTACAGAGCTCAGTGAAAGACCACACGGCCTGCAGCCACTGTATTCTCATTTAGTCCACGCGGCCTTGTGTGGCAGAGCAAATCCCCTCACACTGTGCTCTTTGTTTCATTTCAAGCTAATCTGTTTGGCTAATGCACTATATTCCCTCTGCCATCAGTTAGGGAGACTGCTGATCTATTATTTTTAGAGCCAGGGGGGGTTAGGAATTTAGCAGCTTATTTATACAGTACGCCCTCGTATAGCCATACAAATGTCAGGTCTCGTTCTAACTGGTTTAGTATCAAAATGACATGTTTTAAAAAATCAGGTCAGGTCTCACACTGATTATTGTCATGGGATCAGCTGAACCTGTCTCTTTCTCACCCAAACACGATCAGCTCCTGCAGTACAGGGACGTCATAATACCAGAGATATGGACGTCTGCACCAATACCTTTGGAATTCTCAATACCAATCCCACCAATGAGAGACCTGTAGTGGGAAAATGTCAACAGTCAATATTCCCTGTATCAAACCACATATACATTCACTAGATCCCGATTTTTATTTGGATCTGCACCAAATTTCACACACTCACAAATATCCAAATGAAATCTTGAAAAAACGTCCTGTCAGGTAATGTCAAAGAGAGTGAAAATACGAATTCCTGGATCTGTCCCCTCATCAGAATTTGCACACCCATATTTAATGAGCTCTTCCCGGACTTATCCTGCGTCTGTCTACAGAGTTTGGTGGTAATATGTCCAGTTGTTTTTTTCTCAATCCTGCTAAATAACAAGCAAACAAACTAGCCGGGTGTTCCAAGAGCACATACCTCCGCCAGGGCTAATGACCTATCTCGCCATGTCAAAGAAACTGTGAAAATAAAATCCTGTATTCACCCAATAATTTGGACCCGCTGCTAAATTGAGTGTGTATCCCACCACTCCAACAAAATTTCAGGGAAATGGGTTAAGTAGTTTTTGCGTAATAAACAGGACAACTTTGGCCTTTATGAACGTTGCTACAACAGATTCCAGTTACAGAAATCACAGATAATCATGGTAACATTTCGCGATATGAACATTTTGACGATGTGTTGCTTATTTAAAGTAAACAGTTGAAAGTTTCACACTGAATTTTCTAAAGATTTAGATTTAGATGCTTGTCTGTGAGGTGCTTCCTTCTTTTGTCCAAACAGCCATGTGGCCCTGTTTTCATGACGGCTTTCGTTGTCATTTACTTGTTCTGAAGATCCGCCACAAATGCAAAGACGTGTTTCTGACGTATTTCTTTAAAAAAATGAAAGTGGACCTGATGCTGCACTACACCAACATTCCATGTGTTGTTGTTGTTGTTGTTGTTGTGTCTTTCTTACCTTACACTTCAGGTTTTTGTGTTGCTCATGTCAGGCACGGGAGAATCCCACCTCCAGTACTGACATGTGTGGCACATATACGGTATCGTAGAAAAACAGGTAGCCCCATGTTTTCAGGATTTTGGCACTGACTGCACTGAAGTAATGAATCTTACGACATCCCGACAGTACAGCAAATACCTCGGCTCCCGGAATCCTCTTCTCTGACTTCTGTTATTCTGGTGCAAACTAAACCCAAGGCAACAAGCACCAGTTCCTAAAAAGAGACGATCAACTGGAGTTTGGGCCACAGAAACACAGTCTCTTTATTTCTATTCTCTGGGTCGGTTGCAGAGAGATCGCTGGTGATTGTGAAGCACGTGTATATGTGAGAGGAAACTAAAATGTAAGGCAAGTTGACAACGTGACTTTTTGAACAAAGCAGCCCTGGAAGCTCTAGATAATGTTCATTGAAGCATGAGAGAGACGCAGGTGAGGGGATGTGTGTTTTTACTGAAAACACTCCACAGGATGAGAGAGCTGCTTCATTTGAGTAAGACAACAACATCCTTGTATTGAAGGAGACGACTACAACGTTTAGATTTTTCTGACTTTATATCACTCTTTATTGAACCAAAATAAATTTACAATAATCAACACCTCTGCAATTTTAGGCAGAGCTTAATAGAGTCCCTGCAGAAGTTATTTCCTTTTGAGAAAATATGCAAATATGGTTTTTGCAGCGGTAACGAGCTTCACTTTCACGGAGATTAAGTCTGATGTTGATTTTTCTCCGAGTTTGATTGTTTTTGAGTTTTCTATTCTTTGCATCCGTTTCCCCCACAGACCCAAAGTTAGTCCAATCGAGCTGCTCAACCTGTGCTCGGCTGGAGATGTCTTTTCAGCCTGTCGGATGGACCCGAGCTCTTCGTGACCCTGACGACTAATAATAAGAACTAGCACTATATGTACAGACTGTGAGAATTAAAATTCAGTGCATTCAGAACTTTCTCACTTTAAGGTTTTATGAATTACACGAAGCTTTCAGAGAACACTGTGGTATTGTTGTGATTCATTCATTCAGCCGCTGATGTCGGCCTGAGTGCACGAAGCAGGCGGTGGAATAACACATTTCTAGGAAAATGTAGCGAAACGTACAGCGGTTCTCTCGGATGAAAGAATACGATGCCTCCTCTCTGCTCGACTGCTGCTTTTAGAGATGATGAGCTCATGTGGGATTTCAGACACATAGTATATGTTTAATACCTAGAATAGATCAGACAGAGCAGGTAGTTGTCAGAAGTTCAGGTTAGACCCTCTGGCCTTTTTAAACTTCTTTTTAATCCTTAATATGATTTTTTTTTTATTGTCAGGGTGAAATCTCATTGAAACTTAATATAGCAAAGATCACTCACAATACAGCATGTGTGAACTATTCCAATTTTTAAAAAAAAACATAAATTCTCCTCATCCGACATTTTAATCCTCTTCAAAGCTGAGGTGAGGAACTTTTAATAAAATATTCTAATGGAGAAAAAAAAGTATTATTGACTTCCACTGAAGGTTTGTGTGCAGTGGCAGAATAACTGTCAGGGGGATTTTACCATGATTGACTAATTTAGCGACATCTTTTAACCGTCTGAGTTGAAACCAAGAAAAGCGGATCAGTTCCATGCACAGATGGACGGTTTACAACCAAACTATTACAACAATATTGGTCATCTGTCGTTTAGGACCCAATGAAACTCAAAGATGAGCTTGTTTCTTGTTGTTTGTCTCAAATAAAATTTTGTGTGAGTGTGCGATCCCGTCAAATACTGAAATGGCAACCAAATGGCTTTATGTAGATTTCACCAGTTGTAAAAATAGTAGCTGATCCCATTCAATCATATACAACCTCAGATCCACACGTTTCTTGACGAGAGTTAAATTACAGAAATAAAAAATGATCTGACCTAGTACATGAAAACACTGCCCTCTCCTGGACATTTATTGTCACAATGTGCTGTAATGACTCAAACTGTACATTAATCGATGAAACAAGCAAGTTCAATTAAAAAGTTCATGCTCTGTCTCTACTTGTGAGTGAGATCGAACAGAAAAGAGTATATAAATAGAATAATTTATATTACATGCTTTCCAAACAAAAGAGCAAACGTATAACACAAACCACTGAAGCTCCCTTGTATGTACATACAAATTTTGGAACATGACAACTATCAACAGCACGATACAGTGCCTATACATCGATAAAGTGATAAAAACAAATGTGATATTGATATGTATGAAATAAAATAAACACATTAAAGTGTGGTTAAATTGTAATAGGGATAATAAAAGATTATTATGAAAGATAATCTCATGTAGTGAATAAGTTCTGTATTTTCTATAAAATTTTACAAAAGTTCATATATATATACTCGATAAGAAAACAAGTACTATTAATAATCTTATGTAAACATCTTCACCACAACCAATCAAATTTCTTGTTCTAAGTTATAACAGTAAATGGTGTATGATTAAAGTTAATCAGCTACTTTAATGGTCCGAATTTCCCTTTGGAAGTAATTAATGATGATCACCAAAGATCAACTTTATGAGTGAGTTGCTTTCAGCCTGAGAGTCAAGGGCAGACTTGAATTCGTTCCAGTCTTGATGAAGAAACCCTGTAAACCAGACTCTGGGTGATGCCATCATCATACCTCAATATCTGAACAATGTTTTCCTGTTTCACTTTGTCTGGAAAGGAATCAACTGTGATGACAACACAGAGCCACCAGGGGCCACTTTGCTTGAAATAACCTAATCAGAGAAATGCTCTTCATTCGCCTCCTGTCGGTGTTCAAGGGGCTGTTGACCCAGACAACACTCAAGACGCCATCTACCTCCAACAGTGTCTCACGCTGTCAGAGAAACATGAAACACAAGTCATCTTTTCTTTTTTTTTTATCAAATCTATTTGTTTAAGTCTGAAAATACTGTTGTTGTCATTGCTGATTAATTTGATGATCATTTCTTTGATTAAAGCAGCATGGGGAGTTTTTTTCAGTAGCGCTACAGAGCAGTGATGCTATGAGTAGATACTGGTGTTGTTTACTTTTGTGCATGTGCAACAGTAGAACGACGAGACGGTGCACATTCCTTCATTCCTGTGGTTAATTAAAGATGAGACAGTGATCGACAGGTGGTGATACTGATCAAGGAAGTGCCAACAAAGCCAAAGAGGAAGCCAGTAAACATGGATGTAAACAATATGGGTTTCATAATTTTAAAAAATGTCTTCACAAGTGTTATGGAATTGAAATATAATATATATAATTCAAAGTAGGCCTCAGGGACAGAAACAGTGAATGTAAACAAAAAACCGAACTGGGCACTTTCAATCCATTCTTTGGTTGGTTTATAGTAAAAAAAAACATGTCTTGTCAGTCAGTCTTGATTTTATTATTTGAAATGTTTATCGGTTGTTTATCTCTTTCCTTTACACAATAAAAAAACGACTGTTACAGTGATGTTACTGTTTCTGTGCAGCACATATCTGACGCAAAGCTGCAGTTCACTGTACCTCCACACGGTGGGAGTAGAGCTCAGAATATGACTTGTTGCATATGAATTCCAGGTATGCCTTTGTGATTTAAGATAGCAGCAGAAAATACCAACCTCGTTACAAGCGTCCAGTCGCCTCACTCAACTATGATCAACACAATAACTCGGATTCCTCCGGGGATTTGTATTTTGAAATAAATCAGGTCAAAGAGTCATTTAAGCAGAGGAGGCTGTTTCCATTGCATCAGTGGAGCGCTCGGCTGTGCCAGCGAGTTCCAGGAAGAAGCACAAAACCAAACATCGTCTCAGTGGAGACGGGAGCAGGTGTCAAATCTGTCAAATCTCACATCTGCCTCTTTGCTTCCTTGTTTGGATTTTTTTTTCTGCATGGGCCATATGGAAAATCAGAAACCAACAACATTGTTTTTTATCAGAGAAGTTCAAATTCCTTGCTGTCTCATTGGTGGCTTTTAGCACAACACAGGCTGTTGTGTCATATCTGTTTTATCAAGTGAGGTCACGGCGGATCAAGGAAATATGTGATGACACTCGGGTGTGTGTAACACCCACGACGTCATGAGGAAGTTTGTCAAGTGTGTTATTTAAAGGCTTACGTGGCAGGGAAATTTCAACGATACCGGATTACAAGGAAGGAGAAATAGTTTATACTTGTGGGCAAGAGACAGGATGAGATCACACAAAGAGTCCGTTTCTCAACACCTCACCTCGATTTACTGCTCACCACGAAACTCTCTGCTTTAATCCTCACTCCAACTTTCAGCTGATGTAAAGGAATCTTATGTTTTGGATTGGTCACCTACCAACACTGTGAAAGACCAAAGTATAGATAAAAGACTGAGTGTTTTGTTTTTTTACGATGGTTGTGTGTGTTTGCTTTAAAGATGTCAGTAGACAGTTTTTGTCTCCTTTGGGATAACACTTCCAGATTTTTTATGGTAGCCAAACTAAGCTAACTGGCCACTAGCTTCTAATGACTTCACCATAGGTTGTATAAAGATGAACGGCCCCACAAAAGTGAAGTCAAAGGGTATTGAACTGCAGTTTAGGTCATAAATCCCGCCTCCTCCATGTTAGCCGATGGGACAACAACCAAGCTTAAAAAGTGAAAGTACACATCAAATACCTTTTTCTTAAAGATGGTTTCTGGAAATTGTAGGTAGTTATCACACTGATGTATGTTTTAATTTTTATTGAACAAGGACGTTTTCAATTAAGGTTTGAGTTAGTTTTTGAAAAGAAAATGTTGAACTATTTTCTTTACATTAAATCTTGAAACCCCCCGTACAAACTTCCTCACACACTTTTGCGCAATCAATCTCTCGTCCATGTTGATATTTTTACTCGACCCATTAATAGCCTACTTTTTCGGGGCCCTGTTGTCATCCCCGGCTCTGACGTGTTAGGCAACCGTCAGCTTGGCAGCTTCCCAGCAGCTGAGGCACTCCAGCTACCCTGCTGACACCTAATCTGACTCTTTTGTTCTCTCTCGCACATAAACACACACACAAATGCAGGCAGGTATTTGCATGTACACACGCACACCAAACGCTTACGCAAGCCCCGACCAGTCATGCCAAGGGTAGTCATAACACACAGAGTGTCAACATGCCAAGCACTTATAGGTCAAACCGTGATTCACAAGAAAAACTGGATTAAAGTTTTATTTGAGTTTAATTGGTGCAGGCGTTCAATGTTTGATGGGTTGACCTTGAGTTCCATCCGTTACTGCTGAGGCTAAAGAAAAAAGAAAATAGGAACAAGCGCTTGCTCTCCCTCCCGTATTCCAGGAAAAGACGCTGACCCATTATTGACATTTGTGTGTTTGAGGAGTTAAATGTTACATTACGCAAAGGTCAGAGAAGAGTAAATGGTTGGAGGCAGAAATGGAGAGAGGGAGAGTTTTTTTTTTTCACTTGCAAGGATGGATTTGAAAGCGCTGAGGAAAATGAGAAAGTGATGAAGAGCCGTGTGCGGAGAATTCTTGCAGGGAAACCTCTGAGGCATGCGGTCGAGCTGTGTAATACGCAGGTGTTTGCAAGGCTTTGTGTGTGTGTGTGTGTGTGTGTGTGTGTGTGTGTGTGTGTGTGTGTGTGTGTGTGTGTGTGTGTGAGAGAGAAATAGAGAGAGAAGGAGACTAGCAGCAATAATAATGAAAAAATCTGTGTGAAAATGAAAAACTGTGATTTTTATTCAACCTTTCCACACATGTTTCAAATATACAGTACATATTTACATATTTTTATACAATGAATATAACTCTTGTGTGTAACCTGTCTGGACCAATAAAAAGCCCATAGGTTCGGTCACAAATACATAATTCACAGTGCAATACGAAGTTTGTGCACCCGTGTCCGTTCACTCTACGCGTCACATGAAGGTGTGACTCACTAATGAAAATCCTAAACCTCATAAATTACGTTTTTCTGCGAGGAAGAACCCAAATTGTCACAAGTCTGTTCTAATCTGGTATCTCAGGCAGATGAGAGAAAATATTGAAACGTGGTATTAGCCGACTGTTTGACCAAAACATCAAATGCCCAGCGCTTCTCAGATATGCCAGATTCAGTACCATTGTCAAAATTATTGTACCAGGTTGAAATAGCTGGCTGCAGACCTGCAGTAAA
Source organism: Hippoglossus hippoglossus (assembly GCF_009819705.1). Taxonomy (NCBI): domain Eukaryota; kingdom Metazoa; phylum Chordata; class Actinopteri; order Pleuronectiformes; family Pleuronectidae; genus Hippoglossus; species Hippoglossus hippoglossus. Next base: position 9,895,174 of record NC_047161.1, read on the forward strand.
GCTTAACGTCACTGAAACGCTGCATCCACCCGTCACAATCGAAGATAAAAGATCATTTAGAAGGTGGTACATCATGTCACTAACTATGATGACTAGTCTCCATGGATCCACAGCTTTCAACGGCAGTAATAAAAAATAAAATAAAAAAAAGAGGAAAGGGAAAGAAAATGTACCATTAAAGAGGTGAAACAGTCGGAACAGATTCTTCCTGCCAAGGTCAGGACCATTCTCTGCAGACACGCTGGAGCGTTGAGTCATCACCAGACAACCAACATCAAACATCGCCTGACTGTGACTGATTCAGAGCCGTTCAGTTTATGAAACACAGTGATACAGGCACAACACTCGGCACAGCTCGGCCCTGTTAAAGCAACACAGCTTGAAATAATATTCCAACAGAAATGAAGTGAACGGGTCCAAATCGCTTCATTTTTTTTCCGGTAATATGTTTGATTTGGTTGTTCTTTAACTGGATATTTCTTTAAATAATACAAGTAGAGAAAAGGCAGATTGTACCGGTGGGAAATACCTCTTGAATTCTCCGTATTTTCACTTTGTCTGTGTAAAACCTGCTGTAAAATGCCGTCAGGCCTTAGAAATAAAAAAATCTGTCTCCTACCTCTGTTTCTGCTGAGGCAAGATGACCGAGTCTTTAAAACCAGAATTGCTCTCAGCTTTTATTTTAAAACCGTATGCATTAGTGTTAAGTTTTGGTTTGTGTCTAATTGCACACAGAGCAGACACAGTGAAATTTACAAGGTTCAACCCTGTTAATCGACACTTTTACATGAAGTATTCGGTATTGGAGCAAGCTTTCGAATAAAAGCTTCAGGATTTCATTTTAACTGTTGGCCTAGTGTCACACTTTCTGAGTGTGTGCGTGTGTGTGTGTGACAAACTCGTCCCACTTTTCTCATGAGTCTTGCACCAGTAACACCCTGCCTTTCTCAACCTTCTGTGCATGGTGTGAGATTTGTAAATGCTCTCCGTTTGCCGAGAGGTTGCCAGATTGGCAGCGATACACTGCCATGGCGTCCCGCTGAGTGTGACACATCAGTCCGCTGCTGAGCATCTTTCTCACTCTGTGTCCCCGCCTGATGTGAGACGTCAGGCTTGTGTGAAGGCCTTCCTAGAGCCGCTCGGTGAGTCAGCCGCTGGAGCCTCCAGCCCGGTCAGAGGGTGAGAGGAGCAACATCCTGATACCCTCGCCTCCCCTTCAGGATTAATCTACTGCTTTCTGGAGCCTTATGAGTGTAGGCGTTGGTGACCACTGTTTGCCACAAGTCACATCTCTGTGATTCACCCATCGTAGCCCGCAGAGATTATTTTCTTAACATAATCTGGCAAGTTTGAGTCCTTGTTATTTCTTTTAGCACCAAATAATTTCAAAAACACATAGAAACACAATGAATGATCATTGTGAGCAATGCCCTTAGCAAGTAACACATATACGACAACAAAATACAGTACAGTAAGTTTTCGTCGAAGGTTTGAGGGTGTATGTACACACAACAGTAGACAACTGACTTTCTAAAAAGTGCCAAGGAAAAATACAACGATGAATCCCTCATTTTGTTTTGGTCCCTTAGCCATACTCTGCTGAATCAAGTCCGTCAGCAGAACAAATCATCCTCCTCTTCCACGTCAAAGGACGGCACCATCTGTTCCGCCGAGCTCACTTCCTGTTCACCCAGGACCCCTTCCTGCGACGAAGGCGGCTGGTGGAACCACGGATGGGCGAGCAGCTCGGCTGCCGTGAGTCTCTCACAGGGTTCTTTCCTCAGAAGGCTTTGGAGCAGACATTTGGCCTTGGGTGACAAGCCCTCTGGCAAACAGCACTGGCCTCTGCGGATTTTGGAAAACAGTGTGGCCGGGTCTGGGTCGTGGAAGGGGTAGCGGCCAACCAGCATGGTGTACAGCATGACCCCCAGGCTCCACATGTCAGCCATCTTGCCGGAGTAAGGCGCTGAGCCGCTGAGGATCTCCGGGCTGACGTAAGCGGGGCAGCCGTGGGTGTCTGACATGGAGTCGTTGTTTGGGTCTTCCAGGACGCGACAGTCCTCGAGGCTTTCGAGTCTCACCTTAGTCCTGTGAAGGGAAAAGACACAATAAGGTCAGAAGATTTGGCGTGACCTTTAAAAGCATCAGAAATGTCTGTTAGCTTTTTGTCCTCTTAGCCTCAGTCCCTCTTTGACACAACTGCTGCTTCAAGCGTGTGCGAGTGCTGAGAGGGATGCCATGGCAATGACTTAATCTGTTATCTTGAACAGCGAGCAACTTATCACGTAAGAACAAAGTGTTCACAACCTCATGCAAATCTGCATTTCTGAAGTACATCACTTTTGCTGAATGTCACGTTGAAAATTATGTTCCCTGTGTTCCCATGTGACACAACTTGCAGAGCACACAGGACATTCTTTGACTTGATATGCCACCGATTTGTGCGTGTGTGCACGTGCGCGCGCATGTGTCTATTTCCATCAGTGACTTTGTTTAACACTGTCAAACATTTCAGGGATCTGTTAAATGTAAGTCACTGATTGCATCATGGAAAAACAAGCATCTCCTTTATCCTTAAGCTGCGGACAGACAGATGGATGGACATACAAACACAGATAAATGACACACACACACACACACACACACACACACACACACACACACACACACACACACACACACACACAGTGAACTTGCTATGACCGAAGTGCACAGCAGTGAGTCCTGTTTGAGACGCTGAGCTGCCTAAGCACATTTCCAATGACTTCCTGGCACACACACATGCTCACATAAACACACATATAAATATACAACTCCAGCCCCCCCCCCCCGCCGCTCCTCCTCTCACACACACAATGCTATATTTAGCCATGTTAATGACAGGACGTACATTTAGTTCAGTACTAGAGCAATTAAGATTGTGAAAGTGTGTTGGTAGAATGAGACATTCAGCACTCAAACACTTGCAAAATGAATAATGGGAGTAAGAAAAATACTGAATAATTTGGAGAGTGATTAATTTCCCACAGCAACAGACAGGCGATATTCAAATTTTTAATCAAAAATAAATTGTGCCTGTTTAGATTGTCTCCAAAACATGACACAAGGATAGAGGTTTTAAGTCAAATCCACAAACACAGCAGACGAAGAGAGATGTTTTCGGGGAGGGAGACCCTGCATGACAGAGTGGCCGCAGAGAGATAAATAGACCAGCCAGAGAGACGATGAAAAGAATGGCAGCACCAAGGACCAAGATAGAAGGCGACTGATATTTAAACACCAAGATAGTGGAGGAGATAAGTCAGGAGAGGAGACAGAGAGATGGAGACAGAAAAGGAAACAGAACAGAGAGAGTTAGAGGGGTGGAGAGAATGACTCATCCCTCTGTTGAGAGTACATATCTTCTCTCCTCCTCTCTCTCTCTCTCTCTCTCTCTCTTTCTCGAGCCGAGGCTATCTGCACCTGGGTCCCACACTCGCGGCGCCAGCCATCCCATAATTACCCTGAAATGGCTGTTGCCACATCAGTGACGCACGGAAAGGCTGGCCTGCCAGTGAAGCTCTGCATGCTTCGCGGTGCTAGTCACCTTCCCTAAACGTGTGTGTGTGTGTGTGTGTGTGTGTGTGTGTGTGTGTGTGTGTGTGTGTGTGTGTGTGTGTGTGTGTGTGTGTGTGTGTGTGTGTGTGTGTGTGTGTGTGTGTGTGTGTGTGTGTGTGTGGAGATAGCTATTGTCAAATTGTTGTGACTTTCTCAGTTTCTGGCATGAGCGCTGCATTGTTGGCCAAGACGTTGCATCACAGCAGGATTGTTGGGTTTTGAAAGATGCCTGATTGTGAATTTGACACCGGATGAATGATGTCATGCAGAATCTCAACATGTCGAGGAGACTTGTGTTTTTATGTTGATGTGTGTGAAAAGTCCAGTTGTGATTGGACGGCAGCAGCAATCTCAGGGTGCACAAAGCTGATTTTCAGGAAATGGGAAGTCGAAGCCCCATGATGTCAAGCAGACATTTAATGTTATCATCAAAATTTGCTGCTCTGTTCTTGCAGTCACTTCACAACAGCGTGTCGCCATCCTAAGAAGTAAAGAGAAGTGAGTTTTGAAAAAAAAAAAGATGTCATCTCCAGGGTCAAGTGGGTCTTGTGGGTCAGTCCACCAGCATTAATGTTGCAATGCCGTCACCCGGCTAACAAAATACTGAATTACAGGCATCCGAGCAATGAACCACAGCTTTAAAGCTCTGAATGTGCAATCAGCACACATACAGTACGTGCATGCATGTACAGAGACACACACACACACACAGAAGAGCTGACAGAAAATGAGCTATGCAGCCCCCCCTCCTCCTTTTCCCCCTCCGCACATATACACTGTGACTCATCCCTCTGCAGCTGTATAGCTATTGGAGGGACACAACCAACTTCAACTTCTCTCACTGGCTGTCTGCACTCATTCATCCAACGTGACCCTTAAAAGCCAGAGGTCGTGGCTGGAGAATGTTACTGTTGAACAATCTCCGTGAAAAAGGGCCATTGGAAAGCCGGAGAATGTGGGGGGGGGGGGCTTACAGGAAAAAGAGTGACGCAAGGGCAAAGAGGCGACAAATAGTTTTGTAAGCAGGGGTTTTGTGTGTCTTCCTGAGCAGAATGCAGTGCTCAGAGATGCAGAGAAGGCGTGTGTGTGTTTGCGTGTGAGTTCAAAGCATATTCCTTTGATCCTCGCCTTCCTGGATGAAGTTGTATTGTGAATGAATCCTTGTTGAATTCAGTTATTCTGCAGCACAGTCATTACGTTATTTATTAATAAATTATGAGTAATACATATATTCCAAGATATATGACCACAGAAGGGGGATGATTGTCTCACCAGCCTCGTCTAGCAGCTCGGCCAAACTACCACCCACTACATTCACACATGCACACATGCAAAAAACCAAACGCACAACACACATACACAAAGAGACACATCCAGAGTGAGAAAGGGAGACAGACAGAGAGGGCGAAAATCTGGGAAGCAATGCAGTCTGCCTCCACAAGTACAGAACCTCCTACTCTATCTGCACCCACGTTGATATCTGCACACACGGCCTGTGTGGATCAGCTGCCATGTTGGCTCTGTGCATGTCCCACTACTCAAGTCTGAGAGCATCCAAATAAAGTTAAGTGATGATATTAAGGCCGGATGAAAATTGGTCTCGAGAAATGTGATGTGGAAAGCAAGTGGTGAGAAACTTTTCCAGTTCCTGGGTGACATCTGACATCCTGCATCCCCCACATCTCACCTTTTGTCGTCGGTGAAGACAAACTTGCGGAGCTTGAGGTCCCCCAGCACGATCCCAGCCTGGTGACAGTGCACCACGGCCAGGGCCACCTGACGGAAGAGCCTGCAGGCGTGCTCCTCATCCAGCCTGCGACAGCTCTTCACCAACGTGTGCATGTCCCCAAAGTCTTTGTCCAGGAACACGTAGGCCTTGCATTCGCCAAGGATGATGTCCCTGATGCCGGCCACATTCTTGTGGGCGGGTAGTATCCCGTAGGCTCTGATCTTTTCCTGGTACACCCACATATCAAAGACCTGGGAGAGCGATGGGAGGAGGAGGAGAGGAAGGGCAGGGATGCAGGATGGAAATTAGGAAGATAGAGAAGAAGAGGAAGGGGAGAGTGAGGAGGAGGAGGAGGAGGCAGAGGAGGAGGCAATGGGTCAGTGTGTGCTTAATGATCATCTAAGGAAACAACCTTGCAAATGTGGCAGCGAGATAAAAAAGAAAAAGAAAAGGCGCATGTGCTTTGATTCCAGCTCGGTGCACTGCTTTTGCAAGAGCATGATAAATGAATCACCAAAGTGTGAAGCGATTAACTTTATTAATCAACAACAGTCCAGAGCCTGCAGGTCTATCCAGCAAAGTAAACACACGGATCTGGAACAGTGAAGGGCCCTGAGGTTCCCAGCGATCCTTATCGTGATAGTTTTTCTCTGCCTCTCATGTTTGCATTTTTCTATCACGGCGTGGCGTATTGCAGTGACGTGTATGCAAATGACAGGGGTTGACAGTGTGAATCCAGATAGTGCCAAGGATAGGCATAGACTAGGTGGACTGTTTTAGCACGGATCAGATGGGGCTGCTTGGTCTTTAATGTGTTTACCAGAGGCCACATATGAAACAGATTGGAAATAATGACTGCGCCTCAAATAGTTCAGCAATTCAACCCGTGAAGAAACACTTGTCATTACGCAAAGTGTGACACATTTCGCGTGAGAGCGACATGTGGTGGAAAAAAAGTCGACGAGATACCGATGACATGTCAGACGGAGCTGTTGAGCAACGCGCTGTCTCGAAACACCATTCATTCAGAGAAATTGCACAATGACGGGGGATTGCGCATACCTTGCACAGCAGCTCGTCGCCGGTGTCGGTGTTCATGGCGCTGTGCATGCTCTCCCGGTCCGCCAGAGGTAGAAGCAGGAACGGTCCTATCCGGGAGGGTCCCTGGTGGGTGGCCGACGGGGTGTGGGAGCCGGGGCTGGCCGGGGATCCGGGCGAGGTGCCGAGGAGCCCCTGCGTGTTGCTGTCCCCCGCCTCGGAGCTCAGCCTGGCGCATTTCGCCGGCGGCTGGTCGTCCGCGTCCAGCCGCTTGTGCGCGACCCGCACGGCGCGGATGCAAGGTGCCGGGCTGCCCCACTGCAAGTTCATCCGGATGGACCGATTCACCATGACGGCACGCGAAGAGAGAGAGACAGGTTCGGCAGGCGTCCTCAGATGGTTACATCAAACTGCACACAGTGCGCTCCATGCTTCTCCGTGCGAGAGTTGAGACACAAATCAAAGTTCTGCGTAATAATCCAACCCGCGTCCTCCTGGAGAGTGAACGCCCGCGGCTCTGAGGTGTGTGTGTAGTTGAGGTGAGAAAATCCTGATTCCCCCAGAGCCCCGACTGAGAGAGAGAGAGAGAGAGAGGGAGAGAGAAACAGACAGAGAGAGAGAGGTAGAGGGAGAGAGAGAGGGGGAGACCGCCTCACACTCCGAGAGAGGCAGAGAGTGAGTGAGTGAGCTCCGGTGATGTTGAGCTCTGAGCTCAAACACTCCTCCCGACCAGTCCAGCCTCCTGCCTGCTGACACAACCATTGAGCAATCCTGTAACGGCACCGTCTCCAGCTCAGACCAGCTCTGATGAAACCGTCTGTGTGAGGCTATAGCCTCCACGCCAGCGCTGTGCATCAAACATTCATCTTATTGTTTCTCTGTGTTTGCCATGAAGGTCTGGATTCCTGTTTGGACCTCCCAGGTTTTAAGTTAAGAAATCATCCAACACTTATCAGGGCTGTTTCTTCAAGCTCACACGTTTTTTAGACGATTAACTATCTAAAACAAATCTTTTCCTGACTCACTTGTTCTTTCTATTCAGATTTAAATCATAGAGGGGCCAATCATATGTCCAACATCCATGCACATCTCCCGATTCAGTAAAGTGGACATTTAAGAGATTCCTTGTTTATAATTAGCTCTATAGCTTTGAGCAAAGCGACACATCATTGAATATATTTTGAAAATGTTCCTTGTTCAAGTACATTGGGTAAATAAGTTCAAAACATTATTTTAAAGTAATAATTCTTAACTTAATTGTCATATTTATTAGTATTTTTCTTAGTAAAGCCATTTATAGACATGAACTTTCGAGGAGTTTAGTGCATGTCTGAAAGCAGCTTAAGTGACTTGATAAGACGACTGAGGACAGGGGCACTTCAGGGGCCAGTCAGGCTTCAGCTGGGGCCTGTGCCCCCCTGGCCCTGCCTCTAAATCCGCCCCTGCATCCATTGCCATTCACCAGTTGTAACAGTCTCCTAAATCTCCAAACGCTATAGGCCTCGAGTGTGAACTTGGCCAACACACATACTTTCAGTGTATAAGCCTCCAGCTTTAACATCACCATGATATTTTCCCATGCTGGGCCTGTTTGTTATGTGGATATGACTCACCCCCATAAAGCCTTATTGGTGCCGGGGTATAAGCATTCACATAAAATATGCCAGTGCAGCTCAGTAAACAACAGCAGCTGGGCGCCCAGAGACGCTGATCCGGAGTTAAAACTACATGTATGCCCAAACACCACAAGAGGAGCGAGCCGACGCTGGCAATCTGTGTGAAAATTGTGCAATATTCTTGAAAAACATATAATCAGTGAACTATGGACTATTACTTAAGGATGTTACAACCAGAAATTGAAGGGCGACGTGCAATATGTAGGCCAGTCAGTTGGAAAAACATTTCTGTGATGAGTGTCGAGATGAACTGACAGCATGAGGTAATTGAAAGTGCATGTGTGTGTGTGTGTATCAGAGTGTGTGTATCAGTGTGTGCATACCATGACCATGTGCGTGTTGCGCAAGATTTCCCTTTTTTTTCTCCTTTCCTCTGCTTTATGATGAACCAGCACAGTGGCGGCAGTAAAGGCTTATTGAGCGTTCACTAAAACACAGAGCAGCAGCTGGCCTGTGTGTGTGTGTTTGTGTGTGTGTGTGTTTGTGTACGCACTATCAACCCCCTTTTGTGCAGCCCCCTCCTGCCAAACAGAAGCTTGTATGTCGTTCCAAACCATTTCTCTTCCCATTTCCAGCACAATTCCGTCCCCGAGAGGTTACTCACTCAACCAGGCCACGTGAACCTGTCTCTGCGCTGCCGTCCAAACACTGATGAGCGGCAGATTCCACAGAAATGATGGCCGTTATTTTAAGGCCTTGTATATCTTTCTCTTTGCAGTGGTCGTCCCACAAATAATGTGACTCACCGGCTGATTGATGTGTGTGTGTCTCTGTGTGTTTGTCATGTTGTCGAGCAGACACAGGAACAGGTCCCCTCTGGAGTTCAAACAGCAGGATGAGCAGTCGCTGTGGGGACGGGGGGGCAGGGGGTTCAGGAGGCCGAGAGGTTTGTTGTTATCTGACGATAGCCTGGAGCTGGTGTGCACATGCATCGAGGTGATGATGCTTGTTTGTGGCTTCTTTGTGTGATGCAGTGTTTAGACGTACGCTGGAAAAAGGGACTTTTTTGGTTGTAAGCTGCGATAAAACAAAGTGTTTATTTCGTCTCAAGGTAACTGAGAGTTTGCACTGGAATCATTTCACAAGGTAACACCAAAGCACGTGTTTAGCCTGTGTATTACTCTAGGGCAAAGTAGTTTATTTAGGTGGTTTCCAGCATGTACCTCATAAGTTACGTGGGTGTGTGTTATGTGTGTGTACACAGTGCCTTCGTGGGATTGGGATTGCATCCCCACGCCAGCGAGCGAGAAGAGAAAACAGTATTTAGGGCATGCTCTCCCTTGTTATAATTAGCTGAGTCACTCACCACCAGCGGCAGTGAAGAGAGGCTGGGAATTGATCCGCTCTGAGAATAGTTCAATCTGCTCTGGCTGACAGCCAACCATCACCACCAATTATTCTACATCACACGTAAACACACACACAGACACACACACTTGAAACCTCAACTTGACACGTCCAGGTTGTTACGAATGTTAGGAGACGCAACTTGATTGATTGGCTCAGTACTTGACTTGAAAATAAAATCATGATCAGTGTTGATCAAGTTAAACCCCTCTAGTGAAATAACTTTTGAATGATCCCAAACACATGCAGCCTCAGAGGTGTGTGTGTGTGTGTGTGTGTGTGTGTGTGTGTGTGTGTGTGTGTGTGTGTGTGTGTGATGGATCTTGATGATTGGCAGAGGTCTGGTGATGATGAAATGAACCAAACAAATACAAACACTGTCTTATGATGGAGGGACACCTCAGGTCATTTTGTATTAAAACCTAATTTATGTTAAACTAATTTATTGGTTGGCTGATAAACCTCAGTCATTAATGAAACCAGATATATAGACTTTGAATTAAGAAAAGATTATTTTTTAATGTTACATTTGCATTACTTTTTTTTAATGTTAACATATTTTCTGTATTGTTTGATTCTATCAGACATGTTGACTTTTCTTTCATAATTAAGTGTCTCAGTAATGCTGAATAAAAAAACAATCAGAAAATTCTGACTTGAGTCAGTAATATTAGATTTAATTTATCTTTAGACATGTTCTACAGCTTTATGTAGGGTAAACTGTTGCTGGCAGAAATTCCTGCTGTTTTCCACCTTTTGAATTATAACCATGAGGCTGATGTTGAAAATGTTTTGACTTGGCTGCTTATACTTGTTCATCATTTACGTTTGAACATGACTCAGCATCAACCGTGACAGTGCAAAACTATGACAAATATGATGAGTATTGTAATTACAGGTGACTTTTGAACTCATCATCTGATTGAAATTACGTGACGATAGACGGAAGTTCAGTCACTGTAAACAACAGAAGTCCATTATCTTGCTCTACTGGTTTTATACTGACTGCTGCCACTGCTATACTTCAGATATTATTTTTGTAAAGTAGAAGTTGTTTTCTGAAAATGTTTGGTCGTCTGCCACTGCACGTTGTATCTTTGGACAGCCGACAGTTTGCTGTGATGTAGAATCAGAGTGTGGGAGATAGAAGTTGGCCAGTGGGTATTCAACTCTATCCCTGCAATAAAAATGACTGAATTTCTATTCAGTGTGTAAATTCTGCCGTCGGGAACAAAAAAAGACGGTTTTGTAAGACTACAGTCCACAGGCCTCCAGTCCTCCGTATACAGTACAGGCTCCCAGACTCTGTGAACTGTATGAACCCAAATGTTGAGGTCTCATCCAAAATTAGTCATCATACCATCTCCACCAAATATGCTCCATATTTTCACAACCTCGGCCGACCTCAAGGACAATCAATCAAACCAGGAGCCGAGATGGGGGATTGTTTCATGTGGACGTACTCCAGGCTGTAGTCTGGCCAAAAAATGCTGCCTTCCTTCGCTAGTAATCCCAATCTGTCCATCACAGCTTCTTTGATCTGCTCGCCTCAGTTAGAATGGTTATATCAGAGAGACGGGATTCTTGGCAACACGGATATTTGTGCAACTCCCAGTTTAAGTCTCATACATTCTTTCAATCGTTACTCATGTGGCGACTAATTGTTTTACACACACACAGACCTACACATTCTTCCCCATTAATTGAAAACATTAATTCTCACAAAGGGGAGTTGACATGTTTGCACACACTCAGCACAAAGACTTCCCCAAAGGTCTTCTGAGAAGTTTTAAAGCTCTGGCTGAAAATATAATTTAAACGTGTCCGTCTTGCAAAACCCCGGCTGTTTCGCAAAACCAGCTGTAATCTTCATTTTAATCTAAAAGAGCGAAATGTTTCGTAATCAGCGCTGATGGAGTGTGGCAACACACTGATAACATTTATTGTGGGTGGAGATGTTCTCTATATTTTCTCTTTATTATTGTAACAGCAGTAACTTTCTATCAATACAAGTATCAGTAGGATTAAAATTATTCCCCAAAACTTGATTTATCTCACGTTATGTCACACTTCTGTTTCATTATTTGTATCATTATTGAGTCTTGTATTACTCGGTGTCAGAGCTTATTGAGGTGTTGGGGCGTCCATGAACCTTGAGAACAGCTTCAGTTCTCGTAGCATGGACACTACAACTCTTAGAAACTCTTCTGCAGGGATTAAACACCATTCTCCTAAAAGATAATCCCCTGGTTTAGTGCTTTTATTGCAGAGAGGAAGTGCGCTAACACACTGATCTGTAACATAATCTCCCATAGGTATTCAGCTTGGTTGGGATCTGGTGACTGTGAAGCATATGATTCACATCACTTTCACGCTCATCAAACCACACTGCGCTGTGCATGTGAGCATCTGCCTTTGTTGTGTTTCCTCTCGTTTATACAGGTTTGTCCTTTGAGTTGAGAGACATCTTGTCACTTCCTCACATAAGCTTATTACTTAATACTTACAAAAACCGTGATGCATTGTATTGGATTGTATCTGTCCCCATCCAATAGATAAACATTACATTACATTATATATAGCTGATTTCTTTATTTTTTTACCAGAGGGGATGGTCACGTGTAACATGACGCCCCTGCAGTAAAGAGTGCACAGTGAAAAGAGTGCACAGTGAAAAGAGTACCTACCGAATTTATCCTAAGGGCGCTGTCCGTGTTTTATTGTCAGTACCATTCTGGCCAGTATTTACTGTGAGCCTCTGACCAAGTCTGTGCTCTCTCTCTCCTCTTGTGGAGTATCTGCTGTGTCCTGCAGCAGAATAAGGAAATGCAGTTATGCCGTTGAAACTTAAAGTGAAAGAACATGCAGTAAGCATCTCCTTGTGCAATACCATACCATTGAACTGGAAAGGTCGTCCATTTACCAGGTATCCCCCAAAAAACTTCATCAGCAGAATTTCACTTTAAAAATGTTCAGCTCACTTCCCTTTACACATAAAGAGCAAAATTTCATAACTCCATCTTTATTTGGATCTTCACCACATGATTTCACTGAAATAGTCGGCCTTACACTGAACGCTCCACTCCAGGATGACTCAAGGGGTTTCCTGTTGCTAATGGGAAGTGGAAGGCAATTGTGTGTGTGTGTGTGTGTGCGTGTGTGCGTGTGTGTGTGTGTGTGTGCAAGCTGGCCACAACACACACGTCACCGCCATACTGTCACCGACCCATCACTGAGGTTACACAAGCTGTCTCCGCTCTGCCGGGCCCAGTCCATGATGTCACCCTCATTGGAATGAGAAAACACTGATTGAGAAATGAGAAGCGACTCTGTCATTCATTGTTCTGCTGAGAAAAGAAATTATTGTGTGGTTTCATTGTTCACCTTTGTCAGACAGTGTGAAAGTGGGGAGGCGGAGTGAAAAGGACTTTACGTGGTTCCTGTCGCTGACGTGTATCAGATAAAAGTGATTACCACTTTCACAGCATGCCGACATTCCCTTAATACAAAGTACAGCTGAAGACAGGACGTCATGAGTTCTGCAGGTATTCAGAGCTTCTCCTTTTCACATCCTCTTTCGTACGGTTCCTCCCAGGTGTGACTTGCTTTGATTTATTTTGTCGGTGCGGTAAAAATGATTTTACAAACCCTGCCTCAGAGGATGGCACATGAAACTGTCATCCAACATTAATCTCCTCTGCGTTGCTCGATGAAAGATGAGCTACAGCTGCTGATCAAAACAAGGCGTCTGCTTTTCACATACCTGGGCACTAAATTATATTCTGACACGAGCCGAACCTCAGTCCCTCTGCATTTCAATAACCCACGGACACAAAGCGCCTCTTCCAGCCAAATACAAGAGGTCGCATCATCATTAAGAGAGACTGATTCGCAGAGTAAGAACTGTTATTTGTTTCCAATCCCATCTACAAGTCCCATAACCCCCAACCTCTTTCCAAAGTGACTCACCCAGCGCCAAATCTATCAAAGTGTGTGAACACGAGAGGGAGAGAAGAGCTTAGCGTTTGGAAAAAGCAATTAATTGCAGGATAATACCCCATGTAACAGGATTTCAATGACTGTTAGTGCTGCTTCACTCCAAAAGAAGATTTATTCTCATAATCCTGTGATGAAAGGGATGGCCAATTATTTCCCATGCATTGGAACACACTGCCTGAGCCAGGGCTAGGCCAGCGGGAGAGAAAGGAAGCGAGGAGCGGGAGGAACAGACAAGAAAGTGTTTGTGTGTACACAGACGCACTTACTATTCAGCCAGCAACAACAACCTGTCACTCTTTACAAATTACCTAACTCAGAGCTTTTAATGATATGATTGCACTACAACTCACGGGAGAGAGATGAAAGCAGCGCGTCGCTCCATTAACTGCAGACGCCGTGGTTTCTGAAAATTAGGCCCCGCGTTTCTTGGCGTTTCATCAGTTCTGAAGGATGCTGAAAATGTGGGTTAAAATTCATGTAGTTTATGTTTGAGTTCCAACAGCAGAGTGTCATCATAAAGGAGTACACATGATGTTATTGAGACAGGCACCGCCATCTTTCAAAGGAATTTATTCATAGACGTTTGTTCCGGATGGTGCGACCTCCTAATTAAGTGGCGATACTAGAACAGAGTGTGGTGAATTACTTTTAAAAAAAAAAACATCCAGAACTGTTGAAAAGCTTGAAACTGTTGATGCAGAACTTATTCAAATATTTAAAGGTGTTTTACAAGATTATTTCAGGTTGGAGAACTCGCAGTGTATCATGTATTTGATTGAAAGGATCAGTTTAATCATATTTTCCCATTTACCTCTAATGCCGTGGACTGTTGTTCCATTCGCAGAGAGTAAACTGTTTCAGAATCTTGTGACATAATCACCTCTTGCATCAGATTTTAACTGAGAAATTGCTCAAATTTGTCTTGCATGACTCTAAAAATGGCATCTTCTTTTGGATTGGTGGACTGTGACATATAAGAGCAAAATTAAATGATCTCATATTGCATATTCCAGGGATGGCCCGTTGATGCAGTGGTCACCACAGTCACCTCAGAGCAAGAAGGTTCCCGGTTCGAATCCCCCCACCCAGGACTGAGGCCTTTCCCGGAGTTTGCATGTTCTCCCCTTGTCTTTGTGGGTTTTCTCTTGATACTCCGACTTCCTCCCACTGTTCAAAAACATGCAGAATGGGGTTTGGTTAATTGGAGACTGTAAAGAGACCATATAGTGAGTGTGAATGGTTTGTCTCAGTATTTCCTGTCCAGGTTGTCCCCCGCCTCTTGTCCAATGTCAGCTGGGATTGGCTCCCCCCCCGACCCTCTAAGATAAACAGTATGGATAATGGATGGATGCAAATTCCAGCTTGCATGTTTCAATCAGGACTAAAAAGTGCGGGTGGACACTGTTTCAGAGACACGAGTTTATTTATGTCTCTGAAATTGCCTTTATTATTAGATAGGTCACGGGAGGATACACACAGGAAATGACGACTGAGACATGGTGGTCACGAAACCCCCTCAGTGCCTTTTAACCACTTTCCCTCAACGTTGTTATATCGTCACTCACACAGCTATATTCATATCCATTTTCAGTGGGGATTGACATCACCAAAGGTTTAGTAGGAAAAATGGGAAGTGACCCCTGAGAAAAAGTTAACAGCAATTCCTATTAATGTGTGCTTCCTGTTTTTGCTTGACAGCCGTCAGATAAGGTGGACGAGGTGCATGAGAACTGAATCCTATCAGAATCATTTCAGCCTCTTTAAAAGCGCGAGTGTGTGCTCCCTGGTGGTCCCTGGACTTCTAGATATGAACTGAAAGGTGTCAGTTTGGGAAACTGTCTTCATCATACACCTCATCCGCTCACGGACCTCGTCTGCAGACCCCAGCCTGCTGGTCAGAGGACTCAAAATGAATAGTTGTGCATAATTTTGTTGAATGGTGATTTATTGCGCCAGATATAAGCCGGACCTGCAGGAAATAGGTTTTGTCTTCAAAGCCTCACATTTACTCACGTTTGGGCTGAGTCAGTGTAACGGGATCGGTGCGGGTGCGTGACAGCCAAGTGAACAGCATGTCCTGCGGTGGACGTGCAGGGACAGACAGCTGCACTCCCTTCGTGCACCGTGTCCAGTTTTGTTGATGCTGTTGATGTGTTCCCTCCACGGGGTGAAGAGTGTTGATGTGATAGAGCCGTTGCTAATGTGAGTGTGTGTGTGTGTGTGTGTGTGTGTGTGTGTGTGTATGTAGGGTGTGGGCGGGGGTAATTAAGGTGTCACGAAAACATGCATTATTAATGGCAACACGACGTAATAATGGGGCGGCAGCGTGATCTGTCATGCCTGGCTGCTGTAACAGCCCGGGGTGTGTGTGAGTGTGTGTGTGTGTGAGAGAGATTCTGGTGGGATTTTGTGCAAGTTGTGCAAACAACAAACAAAATGAAAAAAATACTCACAACAGAATACATAATGTTGAGTAAATGTGTTTCTTTCCATGCACTCGTCTGTGACTGCGAAACCCTGCATCTATCTGTTTCCCTGAGTGTGAAAAAACAAACACATGGCCTGTGTGACCTATTTTAGCACGAGTGCTTTGAACAGTATGCGTCCTATTTCTAATATTATCTTGCTTTTGTTTCATGAGGTCATTTTCTGCCATTCAAGCCACAACAAAAGCCCGCTGTAAAGGACCCTTGGTGAGTGGAGTCGTGACAGGGTTCATCGCACAAATGAGGATTGAAATTCATAGCTCGGTGGGCTGAAGAGGAGCCATGCTTTTTTTTTTTTTTTATGCTACAGTGTTGAGATAAGGCTTAGGTGTTAGGCAAGTTACCAGGCTGTGACTCAGTGTTTGCTGTTGATTTTCCCCTCAGTGTTTTGTGTTGTGCTATCTTCCCTCCGGTTAAATTCTGAGGGGGGGGTTACGTTGATCCGGTCGTTTTAAATCCAGGTTGAGCTGCGGTATAATGAGCACTGATACAAGAGACTTGTGAGGGCTTAGGGAAAGTTGTTTTCACAGATCATAAAGCAGGCCCAAAACCCCCAGAGGCACAAACCAGTCTTTTGATTGCTTTCAAATAAAAGCAAAGGTGCTTTTCAAGAACGCTGTACTTGTTCACTTCAAATTAATTCTAAAGCATAAAACATGTTAGTCTCTGCTTTGCTCTTTCCTGTGTCTGCCTCATTGCAAAATTAAGATCTGCTGTGGTTTGGCAGTAAAAATGTCAATCATACACTATAAATAGAGTTGTTGTGTTAGTTTTGCGACACATTTTATTGGAAAAGCACGACATGTGTTTTATACAAGAGCAATGCAATAATGCTGGGATAAAGTCTAAAGTAGAGTACTAGAGTAAAACTCTGTAGTCCAGTTAAGTTGCAGCAAGGCGAGATAAATCAGGAAACTCGTGCCCCCGTGTTTTTCTTTCTTTTTGTTCACTTCTTGTCCCCGGACCCTGAGCAGTAGCCAGGGGTCATTGCACTCAATAAATTCAAGAGCACTGTGAGAAATCCTGAAGTGTTTTTCCACCCTGAGGCATGTTCCATTTTCTGTGGTCTGTGCTGTTGTGAGCGTCTTTGACGTGTTATTATTCTTTACCGCGCCTGGCTGTGCATCTGAGAGAGCTGCTAAAACCTGCGTGGAGGCTTGCCTGGAAAAGATGGCTGAAGTATTCACGGTGCGGAGGGAGGGAAGGAAGGAGGAGAGAACTGCTCTCATTGGGCACGTTTTCCCACCTCTCAAGCGGCTAATGAGTTTCTGGAGACTCAATCTTATCATTTCTTACTGTTCGGAAATTCCAATAAATGTTTGAGAAAGTCAATAATGCTGGCTCCAACCAAATCACAAGATAAAATTTCCAGCTGTTATGCCATCGCTATGTGAAAAGAGGAAACTCTGTAGTTACCCATTGAAAAGGCCAGAGTGTAGATGGTTTCTGCACGGATGCCAACAAAACAGGTTGGCATTTGGAGCCACTTCAAATATCACGCAGCCAAGAGAAGAAATCAGTGTCAGGAGAGAAGCCCTGCGGCTACGATTTATCAAGGAATTAAACCTCAAATCCTGAAGAGACATTAAGACGCACTACACAGAAAATGAGCAAACAATATTAAGAGTTAATACATTAATAGTTAAATAAAATGTATGTACTTTTAAAGCCATATTAATCCAACGACTAAAGGCAGTGGTGTGACCTTATCTTTTAGCACCTCACAACATGCAGTAAAACATTACCACATTGTTTGCAAATGGCGGATTTATACTGTGTCGCAATTCATGTACTTCCATATTCAAACTTAGCAGCAGTGTGACTAGGCTGTTCCATTTCAAAGGCTCCTCCAAATGCGTCCTTCCATCCCTGAGCAACAGGGACTCCAACAGGTGGATCCCTCTCAGGCCAACCTATCCCAGGATTCATTGCACTATGGTGACAAATGTTTTTTCGATGAGCTAACGGTGGCGGCAAGCAACAAGACCAAAATGTCTGATGATTACACGTTTACCATCAGGCCTCAACTCAGCCGAACAGCTAACGGTAAAGCTAACTCGTTGTGTCCAACTGCAGCTTTGTTACTCGGCGATAGCATTAAGGGCGGAACAAGCTGGAAATCATGGAAATCCTCCGTAGATCGGACCCCCTCATAGTGGTTTGTGGTTCGGGGCAGCATGGACCCCATCCTGTGAAGTACGTGGCCCCTATAGGGACACAGCTATTGTGTTAATCTACCAACTGAGAACCTTTAATTCATATATCAGAGAACTTGGCAGGTGGCTAAACTCGAAGATTTAACTAAAATCTTAAAATAGCCATAAAAAACTCTTTGAATGTTCATAGTCTTTCTCAACTCCATGGAGCAAGGCCATGTCTAATTCCAAATCTCTACTTTTTTAGTTTTGACTTGAACAATGAACTGTAAACACCGATGGACAGATCTCACCTGGGCCACAACGCAGATAAACACATGATGTGATTCCTTGGAGAAGATGCTGTGATCATTAACAGCACTGGACGGTGTGTTTATTTGAAAGCTGTCATTCGCATGACTTATTCAGCCATGTGGTTTACACACTGAGCAGGTTCATGGTCCAAAGGTTGGCTAGGTTTAGTGTGCAAGAGGCTGTGTGAGCAGACAGGGAAAGGATCAGGGGAAGATTCCCCACAGCGAGTCAGAGCGAGACTGTACACGTATTACGTGTGACCTCTCGGTGAGCGATAAATCTATTAATGAGAAGCTTTCCATCTGGGATCTCCGTGTGTGTGTGTGTGTGTGTGTGTGTGTGTGTGTGTGTGTGTGTGTGTGTGTGTGTGTGTGTGTGTGTGTGTGTGTGTGTGTGTGTGTGTGTGTGTGTGTGTGTGTGGTGTCATATGAGAGGAGGATGCAAAACAAGAATCGTTACACGTGAAACAAACACATACAATAGGAAGGTCCATTGTTGGGGTAGTTATGTGGCTTGTGTGTGATTCTCTGCAGCGGACTTCCCCTGTGGGAGAACACAGACAGTGAAACAATACACTTCTTCTTATGATTATCGCTCTCCACCACACACACACACACACACACACACACACACACACACACACACACACACACACACTGAAGCTCCTCTAACACAAGGCAGATGTCACCTGGAACAGTGTCGGAGATGGACATTTCTCCTCTTTAATTTTCGGGAGTAAATACTTTTCACGGGTTGAAAGGTAACTGGAAACAGCCGCTTTGGGGAAACGTCCTTCTCCTCAGGTCCTTTGCACATAAGAATGCAAGAGCAGATAAGAAAGACTTTCTCACCTATAAAACACACATGATAACAGAATGAGCCAGATGGTAAAACTCGATAACTGCGGTCGCTCATCTTACCTCCGCAAGCTTCGCTCATGACACGACTTATTCTCCCAAGTTTTACAAGCATTTCCACTCGTCCTGTCCTGTGTGACTCAACTCAACCTTACACTAAATCTTTCTTTATAGTCCTTTCACCAGTATTATGGCTGCTAGTTCTTATGTGGGGTATTTTATTCACATCCAGAAAAAGGTCTACTACAGTATTAAATGGAGGGTTTTAGGGTTATGATAGCATTACCCTCACATGGACACCAATATCTCGACAGTAACCTTATTAAGATAATAGTCTGAATGAGCAATAATTGGATTGAGTCATATGGAGTATTCTGACTTTAGTCGCATTATGTAGACATGTATGCATCTTAATCTTTAATCTAAGTCTCCACAGCAATTTCTGCATCTCATGTACGGCAGGTACCAGCTGCTCGGTGCATGACCTGGGTTAGAGTCTAATGTTGACATGAGTCATAATCAGACTTTGCTCTGTAACGTGTTAATGGGAATATGAATTGAATATTCTCCAAGCAACTCATGTAAACACCATAATTGTAATAATGTCAGCGCAAGGTCTATAGTTGGGCTGTTAAGGTGGTGTTTTCACAACTTTACCACTTGAACATGAAGCACACACGGCTTCCCACGTCGTAACCAGGAGCTCTCGAGTTACATTTGAAGGCAGCTACAGTGTCAACAGGCAGCTCAGAGCAGCGATACATATTTGTGTAGCTGCTTTACATCAATTGGGGGTATATCACCTGGTTTAAGATAAGAGTCTGTGTTGTGTGTTTATGGCTCATATGGTTGTGTTAGATTTGCATGTTTTATGCAGGTCAATAAATATCGGATTCGAAATAATATTTTCTCAGTTCGTCATTTGGATACGTAGTCCAGGTCTGACCTAGAGATAAAAAATATAGCTTATCAATTTAATCTCTGATGAGTGAGTCAGTGTGCTCATGTTGTCGAGATTTACTGCTGTTTTCCTGTGGCTGGGAAATTTGCCAGACTTTCACATACAGCACAGACACCTACTTGTTTTTGAGTATCTGTAAAAAACGCCTATCTGATATGTTCGTTATAGTTCCTCATTGAAGAGGACAACTCGGTGCACAAGTACAGAAAAATGATGTAAACTGTGAGGCATGTTTACAACAGGCAGTTTGGGTTATAATGTTACTGATGTTAAAATATGTATGAACGTCTGCTCGTGTTTTTTGCCTGGTCAGACTTGTTGTTTGGGAAGTTATCGCAATCCCACATCTCTGAAATGAACCCTGTGACCACGTGTTATTATTGATGATGAGAAGGAAAATCAAATGTAATTTATGCATAAATTGCTGAAATTCTAGCTTGAATTCCAGTATAAATATATACAAATAGTATTCATTGTACACTCATGTAGGCCGTGGTTGAAAGCGACAGTCCCTGGAGGACAAACTCCTCGACCCACACAACTGAGGAAGAGATATTGTATAATGTATTTAGGATTAATCTGTCCAGATGTACCCCCTGTATCCTGTCCAGCCCAAACAAATCCTCTCTAAGGGACGGCAGGATACTCGGCAAATCTCTGTATACTTCTCCGTCAGGATATTCCTCTGTGTCTCTCTCTTCCTCCCTCCATCTCTCGCTCTGGTTATCATCTGCCTCCTCTCTCCTTCGTGCATTTCTTCTCCTTCCTCCTGTCTCTCTTCCTTCCGTTAGCTCACTCCGTAAAGGGCATTTGGCAAAATGTTGAGCTCAGGGGATGTTTACATCACTGAATGATTGATGGGACGTAATGAAACAATCTAACCTTGAGTCGACTGAACCTGTTCCAAGCAGCTATGGATCAAACTCCCCTCAGAGTCAGGGGCATAGGATACTGTTACATTATTAAGTAGAGAGCAGGAATGAAGTAATGGCTGAACTTAATCAAGATAAAATACCGTAAGTTTGTGGAGGTGTGTGTGAGGACATGGCCTGTAAAATATTCACAAGTCTCTAACCCTCATTCTTGGACTGGCTTTAGAGTAGAGGCTGCACTGTGGGTTTGAGAGTAACAAGTGACAGAGAAATTAGAGGAACTATTAGAGGAATTATTTACAAGCATTTTTAAAACCAAAGCAATCTGATTTATTGGCACTGGTGTGTCATTCAATATATGTTTTTCATATGTTTAAGATGTACGCTGAAAATATCCATATGGATTTTATGAATATAATTATTTTATCTTGAGACTCTCCCTCCCTAGAAAAAGTACATATCAGGTAATTTGTGAAAGCAGCTCATTACGACCCCTGGATTGGGTGTTTGGATGGGTAGATGCTCATTAAAAAAAACTAGCCGCTAACTTGATTTGCATTAATAGTTCAATTAAAACGTGCATACATAGTAATTACATGAGGTAGTAATGTATTAATGTATCTCTTAGTAAATATTACCTGTATGAAAAAGCTAATGCCTTGGTGCTGAGTGTGTGTGCTGAGTGTGTGTCCAGGTACTCTTTGTTTTGTACAACTTGTCTTTCTCCAGTCGACTACAAGTTACACAAATAAAGGCTGTGACAAGAGCAAACCTGTTATTAATAAAGAGACAAATACAGTTCATACAATATGAGGCAGGAATTACAGTCAGGAAGAGTCAGACAAATATTATTGTAATGGAAACCTCTCCAATGCCATTGTGTGAGTCCTGTGGCTCCTGCTGCAGTAACTCAGCTGAAATGATCTATTGTTTAATGTGGCACGTCTGTGTCTATCTCTGCGGTTGTATACAGGACAGCATTCCATGCCTAATATAGACTCCAGTCGTCAGGAAAAATGTTCGAAATGACACATTTATCAAGAAAAGATATTGTGTGATTCAAGGGACCAGCACTTTCCAGTGTTAATATTTGTCTGTTCATTTATTGTCCAAGAAAAAGTGTTTGCGTTTGAGCTGGAGAAGGAAAAGAAAATGAAAAAGGAAAGTCTTATCAGTGCGCTGCATAGCAGATGATTTTATTGTTGAAAGACATGTATTTATGGGAATGTGTTCATGCAGAAAATTGTGTGAGTTTTGATATTTGTTTGAACTTTAAAAGCCAAAGGAATAATTTTACTTGGCAGCGTAAATGAGGCCTCAGTCAACCAAGTGCTCCCTCCAGTCAGATAATAAATACAATTTTGGGTGATTTTGATGTTGGGAAGTAAAAGTCATTCACTTTGAAGTAACCATCCACACACAGATGTCTTGTGATGTGCTCTGATGATTCAGATGATGCCTGTTTCCACAGACACTGCAACATGAATATGAATGAAAGGAAAAACAGCCTGTTTCAACCTGAAACACGCTTATTACAGAGACAAATTCCTCCAACCCCCCCACACACAGCGTGTGGTCTTTAATCAAACAAAAACAGGGACATTTTTACATTTCAAATTTACTGTGTTTCAAAAGCCCCCACTGTCTGTGGCATATGCCATGTGTAGGGCTGAGAGACAAAGGATTACACAGCGCCAGATGACTCGAGTGACAAACGGGTGGTTAAGAATTCGCTCTGCTTGGAAAGTCGTATGAGTTTCACAGCTACACTACAGCCAATTAAAATGTGACCTTGGGTTGCAGTGCTGGGTGCACATTAGACAAGTTTTGCATCATATGTGGAATAATTGAGAACCCTGCATGTAACCCTGAGTGGATATGAGCTACTTGCAAAACAATGATCATACCATGAAAATGAAGGTAGCTAATGAAAGTTCAAGAAAAGGGCATGATGTAAACAATCGCACGCACGCACGCACGCACGCATACATACCACCCACCTCTTCACTGCAATGTTCCAAAACATATGATTGAGCAAGAATGGCACTCAGTGGAGCGCATACCTCATACACCACATACCACCATGCCTAGGGCACAATAGTCCCCTTATGACACCAAATTAATTCACTAGATCCACATTTTTATTTGGATCACACTCACACACTCATTCAATGATTCAATGCGAGCCAACATTGGGTGAGAAATGGGGTACATCCTGGACAGGTTGGAGGAGATCCATAAATTATTCTCTAAGAAAGCAGCTAAAATGTTGAAAAATGCAATGTCGAAGAAAAAAAACTTCTTGGATATACCCACTGATCCCAATCTGCACCAAAAGTTAATTGGTCCTTCCTTGAGTCATGCCCCACCCCTTCACAAAATTCCAAGGAAAATCATTTTTGCGTAATACTGCTAACAAACGAAAGCACTGCTGATGAAAACATAACCTCCTTGGCTGTGGTAATTCATTCTGTGGTAAAGGCTGTAAAGAAAGTGTAAAAAGGAAATCCTGGATCTGGCTGTTTATTTGGAGACCAATTGAATGGAGTCGTCCTTGGGCTGTGTCCCACCCCTCCACACAATTTCAGGGAAATCGGTTCAGTAGTTTTTATGTATTCCTGATAACAACAAATGCTGAAAAACAAACCTCCTTAACCGAGGTAATAATGATGCGTTCAAATTGATGAGTAGGTCGAGTAGCTTTTTTCCCCTCAACACTTTAAATGACTAAAGGCCCAATGATTTGCACAAATAAGAAGGAATTCATTCCTCGGATTACAAATATGACAAAAGTGTAGACAAAAGACCACCAGATTATTGTGTTTTGTTCAGTTTACTGTGTTGCAAAACCAGCAGAGGAAACAGCAGAAGGAGGCTTTGTGCTGGTTTCAAAGCCAGATTTTATAATCGTGTTGCAAAACCACCAAAAGCTAATTTCCCTAGTGATTCTCTCAAGAAGCCACAGGACAGTAATTATGGACATGTGACGATTAAACGAGATGGGTGTCCGGCAGCATCAGAGTGGGAAGAGGAGAAGCACTGAGCAGATGACCGACTCACATCCTGATTACGGGAGGGGCGGACATCCGTATGTCACCACATGGGAAAGTGCCCTGACTCACAGGCTGACCTACAGTATGTGTGCTTAGTGACTGTAAGCAATCTTGGTACCAGGCACTGGCTGGTGTTTGTGTGGTCAGCAAACACAGGCTTCCCATGAGCAGAGGTATTAACAGTTACGATGGCTCCAGAGGAAAATGTCACAGATCTGACAGTTACAAGATGAATTAAAATCACGCAACACAACAGAAGGGATTCCAGGGGACACGAAACAGTGATGAGTACGGCAGAGACATGCTTGCTGCCATGGTTTGTGATTCGTGAAGTTACTAGTTGAAGTTGTCTCTCCCTCAGCGTTGTTCGGAAAGGTTTTTATTTTGGCCTGTTCACTCAGTGCTAGCCTTGTGCTCACTATTAAGCTAATTCAAGTAAATCAGATCAAATGGACTCAATGAACTGATAAACAGGCTAACGTCTTTTTAGCTGGTTATTCAACATGCTAGCTCCATCGATTTCAGATCAACAAAAACGAAACATGTTGATCATGACGACGAACATTTTGACATGATGAACATGACGTGAGCCTGTTTTCTCAATTCATTTATTACTGTATACACTTCCATTGTGTTTTATTTGGTTGTGTTCAAGGTTGTGTTGTGAGTATTTGCAACGTGTTGTTTATTTGCCACACATGTTTATTGATGAAGGTGTTTTTTTTTCTTTTTGCACATTTTCCACACTGCATTGAGCTCTCAGGGCCACCGTAGAAAATGGAAAAAGTATACGTGGTTACCCACAACATGCCCCCACCCACACATACACCTCTGCTCATTATTAACCTTCTGGTAAAATCCCTTTGTCTGTGGTCTTGTCAGTATACACAGGTTTACCAGGAAGGCTGGGAGGATATTACCCCTTCTCACACACACACACACACACACACACACACACACACACACACACACACACACACACACACACACACACACACACACACACACACACACACACACACACACACACACACACACAGAGAGTTGATTGTTGACT
Organism: Hippoglossus hippoglossus; assembly: GCF_009819705.1. Lineage (NCBI taxonomy): Eukaryota > Metazoa > Chordata > Actinopteri > Pleuronectiformes > Pleuronectidae > Hippoglossus > Hippoglossus hippoglossus. The sequence continues at coordinate 9,920,296 of NC_047161.1, forward strand.
TCTGTGCTGACAGGGTTACCTTGCTACCAAAACATCTGTTTCATCACTCTTCATATTTGTCTTTTGACACAGATGGTCCGCTTTCCTGTTCCCTGTGGTTGAGTCAGGGGTTAGTGCAGGTTAATTCAAGTCTAATTCAATCATACAGGTTTAATGCTTTAAATTTACGCAATTCAACAAATGTATTTAGGGGATTTTGATACACTTATATTACACGAATTATATTATATATAATATATTTATTTGTATTCAGTGTATTTTTTGGTTCCATATTTTACATCTTTTCCAAAGTGTGAGAAGACTGAAGCTTTAGGCACCTGGCAACCTGTGGCTCCCAGAGGTTATAGTTATGCAGGAATGCAAGCAGACATACAGGCTCTTACAAGAAGAGCTAACACCTATGTGGCAAGACATTTCACGCAAACCAGATGACCTTTTCAAATATCTCAAAAAACGCCAGCAGCCTGTCACTGTGGACTTAAACATTATTAAAAAGGTTCTGCCCATGATTCGGTGTTTCAGGGAGGTGTTATTGAAAGGCCTGCCGCGACTGTTTGTGACCTTTATCACTGTGTTACTCGGCATCAAATGAAACAGAAAATTGTGCAAGACCCACAGATTAAACTCAATGACATTGGCGGAAAATAAAATATGTGTGATAAAACCGTCATAAACAACCCTCCCCTTTTTCTTTTCTTTCTTAGAATGTTGCTATTTGCTTTGGGCAAGTTGCACAACTGTACAGCCACTAGCACATCAGATCTTCACACATGCACAGGCACACACACAAACACACATAAGGTTGCACAGCGATCCTTGTTAGGACTTTGTATTGACTTAATTTATTGTGGACAGCCTAACCTACACCTTATACCTAACCTTAACCATGAGCAATCAATGCCTAACCATAACATAACCACAATTCATATCCTCACACACACACACACACACACACACACACACACACACACACACACACACACACACACACACACACACACACACACACACTCTGGTAAGCACTGTGTCGAAAAGCTTGCAGAGGCAGTTCGCTGCATTACGCCATTGTTTTTCCATTCTTTTCCATTTAACAGAGCCTTAAATTAGAAACACCTTGTTTTACTGCAGGGAGCCACCTCACACACTCGTTCCCATGCTTTTAGTGAACTGTAATACAAGGAGAACCTTGGTTTCACAAGTATCCCCCTGCTTACTGACCTCCAAGGCTTGTGAAATTGTATAATGGCTTCAGACGTGTTATGTATCTTAACTTTGTTTTGTATCTTACATCACAGGAATCCCCTCTGGTGGATAAGCTGCTTTTAGCTCTTGTTATTTACCGGGAAATATGCATCTGGTTCAGCCTGACTCTATTGGTTGGACTTTCTTATATGCATCAGCCTAATGATGGGTATTCTTGTCTTCCATTATTTCATACCCAGACTTCAGAATCATGCAGCTTATGTCAGTTACTGCTTCAGGGGAGATACCCCTCCTGATCCACCTTGGATTACTGAGCAAGAAATGAAAAAAAGTGAAGTAGCTTTCACAGTGGCTATGGGAAAGTCCTGACTTAAGTCATGAGGTCTACTATGTCGACACACACTGTATGACATTCATTGGCTTTAATCGTAGTTATGTCATAAATTTTGATATGGAGCTATTGTTATGGAGCAGGTTAAAAAAACAAGCCAAGAAATGTGTTTATCTGGAAATCCCCGGGAGATGGTTCTGATTAAATTCATGGTACTTATTTATGTTTGTATATCTGTTCGTTGGTAGTATGTTTGATTTGAAGGAAGATTACATAAAAACAACTGAGCGGTTTTCCACAGAACTTTGTGGCATGATGCAAACTGGTTCAGGAGAGGACTTGTTAAACTTTGGGGTGGATCCGGATCAAGGGGCGGATCACGGAATTCTTTCACTTTCTGTTATACATTGCGAGATAGGGTGTTTTTTCTGAATGTTGGAACTTGATGAATAAAAATAATCGAGCACATTAAGGGAACTGATATTTATGAGTGTTTGAAACTTGGTTGAATTTAAGGGGACTGTTGGACCTTTGCGTAGGGATTCCTGTGCCATTCTAGTTTCACTCCTTATTTTGATCGTCCTACAAAAACAGAAATCCTTGGAAAATACAAAATGTGCGTCTCATTTAAAACATCTATGGAAAAGTTACCATATTTGTGTGTTCTCTGGAGATTGCAAACTCACCCTCATATCCATCCCCCCAGCCGTCATGCACAGTCCTGTCCTTGGCCAGAGCCGGCAGTTTCCCACCCCAGGGCTTGGCCATATGTGAGTGTTGGCTCAGTCCCTCATGTGAAGGTCAGCCCTGACGGGACATGTGAGCCCCAGATTGTCACCCCTGGGGTTAGGAGGCAGGACTAATTGACTTTAAACCATGCTGCATGACACATTTCGTGACGCAGTGACTGCACTACTGAGGAACAAAAGACAATTACAGAGGAATGTGGTCATTTCGTACAACTTCTTCATTATGAACCGTTTATAAATGAACAGGATTTCAGAGGAACTAAAGGTTATCATAAAACATTTTGGCTACAAGAAGATAAATATATAATCTCCAGGAATTCCCCTCGATATGAAACTGAAGAAATGGGTATCAACATTTTTCTGATAAAGCTAGGGTTGATCCTGGAACCGATGGCAAGAGCAGGCTACCGAAGCAACCGATACATCCAACCCCCTCCCATCAGCCCTCTCATCAAATATATGCCACCACAGCCCATGAATGTGCACTGACTTTTCCATGACTTGCTCTTTAACTTTGACTATCAACTTCAAGGTTATTGAGATGTGCTGAGGATTTCAACAAATAAGGTAAAATGTGTGCATAAATAACCTACCAACCTGACCTTTGAATACAAATCTACATTAAGGGGAGGTTAGGACAGCATTGAGAGTGGAAACGGGGAAATCTGCCTAGCATTGCTAAAGGTCAAAATAACGGCCTACACTTTTTATAGCAGATGCGCTACCACCTATCTGTGCATTCATCGCTGTGTGGCTCCTGAAATGACGTGGGATCATGCACATTTGTGTCTTGAGGCAGCAGAAAGCGATTGTGCTTTTGATCAACAAAATCCTGGCCTGAAATCAAAGCAACATTATCAACCCTGCGCTTGTTACAAACACAGATGGTCTGTTCACGCGCTTTTACTTCACTCATGGTCAGTGTATTTTCTTACTAAGCTGCCGCTAGAACAGCAGTTTGTCATGGTGCAAGTGCATCTGACTTTCAAAAGCAATGGGAGATGGCCCTCTTGATTGTTTTATTGCATGTTACTTGCTCTTGCACCACGCGCTTTAAAATAGAGCCTGTGTCTAATTTGTTTAATCCATAGAAAAACACAAGTGTAAAAACAAGTTTTATGAGGGCTTATGTGCCAGGCTATTAGCTTTGCAGAGCCAGGCTAGCTGTTTACCCCTGCTTCAAGTGTTTATGCTTAGCTTAGCTAATCGGCTGCTGGATGTTCCTTCATATTTAGCCTGCAAATATTAGTTTCCTTGGTTTTATACACACAAATAAAGTTTGTTTGAAGACACTCAAGTCGAGTAGATTTTCTTCATAAAGCGTTTTATATTTATCTGCAAAGTAAAATAAAACACACACACACACACACACACACACACACACACACACACACACACACACACACACACACACGCAGGGGGGGACTGGGACAATAATTCAGGCCGGGAATTTGACTTCTTTCCAGACCTCCTTTCCCTTTTCACACAAAGCACCAGACCTTTAATCTTGTAGGCAAACCCTATTTGTTGATGTAACTGTTACCAGACTAGTAAACAAGTAGGTCGGCGCAGTAACTCACTGCCCTCTGCCATATTTTCAGTGACGTCGTCTTTGTCAAGTGCCATAAGGATCTCCTTCTCTGTCACCACAGCCAAAGCAGTGAAAATATGATATTTCCAAGGGGCTTTTACTTTGAAATTCTACATCAGATTGTCCTGATATTGTCTGGGTGACACAGCTCAGAATCAAAATCCAGCTTTGTTAAATCCTCCAATGATCCTGATTGCTCTGCCTCCTGTCTACTTCCTGTGCTCCTTTTATTCCTGTTGGGCCATGTAAGGACAAATCACTGTAGGGAGGCGACTGCATAAACGATGGGTTACGTGGTGTTTGATGAGACGCTCAGGGTAACCCGCTGATGGAGACGAGCCAAGGGGAAGCGTTGTGCAATCAATGGGCTCAGTTAATTACAATAGATCAAACACAAGCGCCATGGCAACCCTGCCACATTTTCCAAAACAAAGGCCCTGTGAGGCAGTCGGCATGCACGGTGAATGTGACATGGTGTTACGCATGGCTGACACGGGGACGATTAGCAGCGGCCCAGTGTTTACTTCCAGCGACTGGGTGCACATACTGTCATTGTTAAGGCCGTCGGCAGCACACAGACCATATACCATTAATGAAACCTGTTATAATTAACAGTAAACAGACCACTGTACAGAACAGAGAAGCTTAAAGGGATAGTTCACCCAAAAATGAAAATTCACTCATTATCTACTCACCACTATGCCGATGGAGGGGTGGGTGAAGTGTTTGAGTCCACAAAACACTTTTGGAGTTTCAGGGGTAAACAGTGTTGCAGCCAAATCCAACACAATTGAAGTAAATTCTTCAAACGTCGTTCTGAGTGGAGTTAGCATGTTCTCCCCGTGTTTGTGTGGGTTTTCTCCAGGTACTCCGGCATCCTCCCACAGTTCCAAATGTGCGTACATGTGGATGTGAGTGTGTAAATGACTGTTTGTCTCTGTATATTGTCTCTGTGATACGTTGGGGACCTGTCCAGAGTGTATCCTGCCTCTCACCTAAGCAGTATAGATGATGAATGGATGGACTTTTGCTATATTCATGCTCCAAGTTGTTTGGTTTGGCTACACAACGCATCTCAAAATGTTTCAAAACACGTAAAGTTATTCAAGTCAAACTTCTACTCTCTCAGAGAGAGTCGTGACAGAGACGGACACCCATGCTGTCTGTCTATCAGCTAGCAGCCGGCGCTTGCAACAGACCACAGGCGCTGGGGGTCTGTCTGCTCCAGACACCAGATCTGTTCTAGTAAACTCACACAAGTTGGCTCTCACATGCAGAACGCCAGCCAATCTCGAGAGCAAATGCTAAGTGCAAATAAAACTCAGCTTCAGACCATCGTCTCACTCTCCCCGCGTCGCGTTCTCTCTCTGACCCGGCTGTGGCCTTGTTTATTTATTCCTTTCCTCTCATTCTGTTTTCTCAGCCCCGTTTCCCGCCGTTCCTCCTGCCTCGACTCGCTCTCGTCTCAAATTAGTGTCAAATTCCCCAGAGTGCTGGTTATGTTTGTTTCTAATGCAGTACCTTCCAAATTACAAGAGCCCTATTCCTGGACGCCCTCAGTTCTCGCTCATGTGTAAGAGGGCAGCTCTCGGACAGCATAGTATCTCCATCTTTGTGTGTGTGTGAGTGTGTGCGGTTGCATGTGTGCATGTTTGTGTGTGAAGGCAGGTCAGTCATGAGAGCAGGGAGCCTACATTCCTCTGTGCAGTACTAAATCCTCATGGGATAGACCTCATTAGTGGACTAGTTGTTCCCAGGCTGTCTCATAGCCACTGCCACAGTGTGTGTTTGTGTGTGTGTGTGGTTGTGTGTCGTCGAAAGTATTTGTTCCCGAAAGTTTCTGTCCATGTCCTCTTGTGGCTGTTTGTGAAAGTCTGCGTGTCTTCTCCGTGAATCACTTTGCGACGCTGCTGTCACATGCTTTGTTTGTGTGTATCTTCTAAAAAGCAGGTTCCACTCCTGTAGCCGGCCTCCTGCCTGTGTTTTGACATGCTGTGTGATGGGAGCATGGGGAGGTCGGTAAAGTCTATAAGAGGATGAGATGTACTCAAGAGAATAGCTTTCCTGATGGACTCGTCTCAACCTCGCAGAAATAACTCTCTCACACACACACACACACACAAACTGCTCACCATGCTGTCATGTACTAAAGTGTCCCTGAGAGACACTTAACACATCATTCAGTGACTCTGTGTTCCAGACATAGCTTTGACCCCCCGCTGTTGACCCGAGCTGGGCCTGACAGCTTCTCATGTCACATTCTGTCTTTGGTTTCACTTTATTTTTCAGCTGGAGGAGAGTGCGATGAAAGAAAGGGGGGGTGGGGGGTTGCGGTGTTGCGTGGCATTCAGGGGGAAACGCTCTGTTCAGATTTTTTTTTTAATGTGGAAGGAGAATGATGTCTTTGTTGTGCAAGAGCAGACGACGGATATTTTTTTCCCCCCCGCCCTGCTCCTCATGACCCGGGATGCGCATCTGACCACATTTAGCACGTTCTTGTGAATTACCGGAGACATGAAGACTATGGCAGCCTCTGCCTCCTGTTTGTAGAGAAAGAACTATCACTCATACTGTAATATGTGCCATAAGGGCTGAGGCTTCATCCATATGATCCATATAATATCCAATATCCATATAATATGTCTATATGAACTGTATTTACAAGCATTTTTCCAGTCCTATCAACCGCTTTAATTCACAAGTTAAGTACAAGCCACATTCACACACTCGCACAGTTGTACTATTTGCTACACTTTTTCTAGCGCAGGCCATTCTGCACTGTCGGCCCAATCATCAGGAGCAATTTGGGTTTCATTAGCTGGGGATCGAAGCCCCCTAACCTTGTGGTTAGTGGACAACTCGCTCTATCTCCTGAGCCACAGCACGCCACACAACTGTATTTATTTTTATTACTTTTGTTGCCTCAGTCTTGGCGAATGTGAACATAAAATGAGCAATAAATGAACAATAAAGCCGAGGAGTCACCATGTGTTCTGGCAGTTTGTCATTCTGCCTGACATCCTCCACTCCTGACTCACATGAGGATCTGTTACTGGGAAACAAGCACCAGGTGTCTGCAGTCCTGTCTGCTTTCAGTACATTCACATTTCTGTGAAGGATGGAGCAAGTGGCAAAAGTGGCAAGTGGCAGCAGTACTGACTGTCGGTCGTTTGGAGGTTTTCTAACACATTTTTCATCCTCTGCTCAGTTCAGTCAGTGGGTAAATTATTGTGTGGCCAAGGTTTAGAGTTTGTTTTTGCCGTTCGGGTTTATAAAAGGTAGTTGGAAACTGTAATGAACTGTAGTACTGATAAGACTGATGGGTTGCAGGTAATGGCTGATAGCAGTGCTATACTAGGAAGTGATTGGCCAACTGTAAACACACACTCTGCTCACCTGGCAGAAAAGTTGTCCAATACACAAACTAATAATGACCCAGTGATACCGGGCCTCTGGCTGATGGGAGGTACGGGACAGAAAAAAAGGATACACACAAACAGAGGTCAGTGAACGGACACAGACACACACAGATGTCAGTGACCGGACACAGACACACACAGCTACACAAGGCTGAGGCAACAGTGGGCTCCTGTACAGGCCCGAGCCAAGGCCTCCCTCACTGATCACAGCACAGCTCTGTCTGATAAGCATCTTGCGCAATGCATAGATGCAACTCGCACGTACACACACAGACACGCACACACACAGCACATACTCTTTGTCTCGCTCCTTCCCATTTCTTTGAAAGCAGATGATTTCGAAATCATTAACAACAGCCATGGGGCGGGATAGATTAGCAGGCAGAGTATGAGGACAAACCTGGATATCAGGTCCAGGACATGACGCAGGCACACACATACACACTGTAATAACTTTTGGATAAATAACCTTTTTTTGCACGTACGCTAGACCTCTTGCAGGTGTGTTATGTTTTTTTACGATACAGAACCATACATCAAAATCAGTCTGTGGAGAATACACACACACCCACACACCAGGTTTCTCACTTCTCTCTTATTCTTTTGCAAAACGTGATTTATGCCGAGCGGGGATATCCAAGTGACGCCACTTTCAGCCGTCGGAAAGTTAATAAGAAATCACTCTGGTTTTTATCACCATCAGATGATATACTGTCGCAGAGCACAGCAGCACAGTGTTGACACATGCCAATATACGTATATTTAAAATGCTGTATACGTGTTTAAAGCACGGCCGTCCCTTGATTTAGGATTCGTACCTGTGATCTTGGAGTCCTGGACAGATGCTGCACGTTGACTGTTACTGTCCTTGACAGCAGATACACTGGCTTTCATGTCGGTGCATAAATCAGAGAAATTGGAGCACGAGCGGTTACTGTACACATGTTGGCAAGACATTCAACAGCAGCTCGAGGTCTCCTCTCTTGGTAATGGCAAACACGTGATTGGAAGCACACAGGGTTTGTGCCGTTTCAAATGAAAACATGCAACCTTGCTTAAACACACACGTTGATGTTGTAAATCTTTATACAAACAAACAAGTAAATGAGCAGATCTTACTCTTCTCTACAGATTTTATGAAAACGTATTTATTGTCTCTTTTAAGGTTAATATCCATTTATGTGTCTCACTTTGTAATCTATTTGGTTTGTGTTTTTCTTGTTCCAGATTTTGGCGCATAGTTCGTTCTTTTTCATTTTCTTCTTATTTTCCACTGTACTATTCCTCTATCCGTAGTTTCTGTGATCATTCATTTTGGAGACTTCATGTGAAGATCAAAAACATTGCTCTATTAAATTACATTTGCTAGGAGCTCTCGGTGCAGTGTGGATCTTTTGCAACAAACAAAACACACACACACACACACACACACACACATTTGTAACCTTGTTTGCTGGTGTGAAATCCAGGGAATGTGGCAGGGTTCAGAGTTCTTAGAACACCAGAAACACACAGCGGGTCCACCAGAGGAATCACTGAGTGTGAGTGTGAGACACACACACACACAAACATACACATGCAATGGCAGCGCTGTCAGTGAGTCAGTGGGTGAGTCACACTCCGGCTATGCTGCCTCTCGATTTTATAACAGCCGCCAGCACGGCACTGTATTTAATATTCCAAACAATGGTACTGTAGGAGTCTGTGCCACGCATGCACACGCTGTATATACACATAAGTATATAATGTACTCCCATAGACATTTGCACACACATGTGTACAAACACAATAGCTCCCCTCTGGCCAAATGTGCCTGCACAAATCAGAGTTACACTGACACATATACGAATAGCACGCTCACTTTCATGCCTCTTCTCCTTCACTCAGACAAACAGAGGCCCGGTCGTCACTGGGAACGACTGCAGATGAGTCAGAGGGGGAGAGGAGGGAATCCTTACCTCTTTGTGCCAGATCAATGGACGAACCAATCATGAGGTCCAGCACCATGGATACTGACTCCATTAGATTTGACCTATGAATCACTCCCCCTGTGCGTTCTCACAGGAGAATGTTTCTGGAGCTTTAGGAGTAAGAAAGAATGGACAGGTATGTACATAAATTATCAAGTCAGGACAAGGCCCTACATCTGCGTCAGCCTCTGAGGTGGAATATCAAATCCCCACCTGTTTCACAGTGCTAAACTGGCAAAGCAGACATACAGAGCACTGGCTCTTCCAGGCCCTGATATGGTGAATGTCAAGTATTGATCAAAAGGACTAAACCACTCTGCAAACCCAGAACGGCTCAGTCATGAAGGTGGAGAGCAAAACAATTTGGTCATCAAGTTTTAAATGCCAAAAAATGCGCGACACATCCGGATGTTTTTGTCTCACAGTTAAAATCTCAGTTATGTGGCTTTTGGGAATGCAGATGGCTTCTTTTGAGAGATAAATGATAAGAGGCAACGTGCACACACACGCACGCACACACGGGTTGGAAAAGAACAGAATGTCTCCTTAGCTCAGTTTCCCAAATTATGCAGTACAGGTAAGAAAACCTTTAAACGTCCCCCTCTGGTGGTGGCTTGCAGGAAATGAACTGTGCCACGACCTTTCAAATTTTCTCAAACCTTGGAAAATACATTATTTTAATTCATATTCACTGTAGGGACTGTCGGGTTCCATTGAATGGTGAAAGTTTAAGAAACCTTCCACATTTATTTTGATGCTCAAAGAATGAAAACCTGTGACACCAAGTTCTTTTTTATTCTGGCTTCTGGCAAAGCTCGGTGCCGCGGTGCTCAGGGGAAAGGTTCTGCATATGAAAGCAGCTGCATGAGGCTGGCGTGTGCTGCGGGAGCTGAATTTGATTTGAGCGATGCGACGCTCAGGGGCAATGAGTCAGACTCAATGATAAGGACCTGAGGTTAAGACTGACCTCGCTCAACTGTCCCTCTGTACTCCTCCTCCTCGTTTCTCTCCACATCTGGTTCCTTGCATGGGTATCCCTGTTTGTTTTTCAGCTTTTGTTTTTAACAGTCAATGAGTCACCACGTCCTGTCTCCCTTTTATACTTCCAACTCTTGGCCAACATAATGGGTTGGCCTTTTCTCTTTCTTTTTTTTTAAAACCCCTTTTGCTTTTATGTTCATTTCTTTTTGATTCTTTCACACTCGCGTCTCTATTCTCCTGCTCTGGGATCAGGGAGTGGAGCCTTTAGGTTTATCTGCATTTGGAAAAGCTCTCTGACTCACTTCGCTGGCACAAACACACACACACTTTATTGGTGATGACTCATTGGAACACAGGCCATTCGGATCCACAGCACACTGAAGTCAACTGGTACGCGAGCGTGTGTTAGTGTGTGTCTGCATACACATTAACCTTTACATGCATTGAGGTGGTGTTGAGCAGAGAGTTGATGACACACCACCTACGCAGCTTTTATCTCACAGTCCCTGAGATAGTCGGTGTTGCTGAGAGGGAAGTAGCCCTCGTATCTGATAATGAAAAAGACTTGTTGGTTGCATAATGACTCTTTTTGAATACGCCCGTGAATGTGCTTGTATCGTTTGTTTGTCAGAAAATGGTATGAAGCTGAAATGTGATGTCTACAGCATGTATCTGTGTGTGTGTGTGTTTCCAGGGGCAGAAAAGTACCCATCATGACATGGGCAACTGAGGAATGATAAATGTGCAGAGTGACTCATGCAAGACAGACATAGGAGCCATCAGCTGACAGTGGCAGCAGCCTGCACTGTGGCAGACAACACATTCTGTAACGCACATACGCACAACTGTTTTATACAGAGCCACATGCAAATACAGAAGTGTGTCTACAGTCTCACGCACACGCAGTTATCCTTTTTAGGACTTTGCATTGACTGCCAGTCATTGTGGACAGGCTAACCAAAACTTTAGCCGTAACCTCAACCAGGACCTCAGAAATGATGTTCTGGTCCCCGTGAGGTCTACTGGTCCTGATAAGGTCAGTGTTCATGCAGGAAAGGGTCTTAAAGAAGTAACAAAAACGAGAACGCACACACACACACATTCTTGTACTTCTATTTTAGTGAGGACACTCATTGGCATAATGCATTCCCAAAGCCCGTTACTCTAACCTTAAACATCACAACTGAATGCCTTTTACATGTCTGTGTTCGAGATGAGTCACTTTCGGCTGCAGACGAAGTACCATCACTTAGACTGATTCACACTCCGAACAGTTTCTGAAATAACAATCAGCCACTCTATGGCGTTTTCATGCAAAGTGACTGAGCGTACACCATGCACTTATTATAGAACAGAAAGTCACTGGAACATCGCAGAACATAACAAACTGAGTTTCTTTTATTTATAAAGACGAGTGACTATACAATGCACGGTTTGTTAATGTGTGAGATATAAAAATATAGCGAAACAGCAAACACTGGCTGGAAAGGACAACATGCTCCTTACAGAGCATCACACAGCTACAACACAACACCACTACAATACTGCTCAGACCACCTGTGACAGGGGATTTTGGCAATGACACAGCTTTTACTGTTGGTACATTTTTTGATATCCCTTATTTTCCATACAGAAAAATGCAAAAAACGAAAAAAAGACAATTTAATGAGCATTTAATCCTCATCCTCTGAGTCCTCTTCGTCCTCGTCAGACTCGTCTTCGTCCTCGTCGTTGTCCTCTTCCTCTTCCTCACCCTCACCTCTTGTTTGCCGAATGGAAGCTCTTTGTTGCTGTGACAACAAATAAACCGTCACTAAAGAACACTCAGCAGAAAGTCGCCAATCACGACTGTTGATTCGGTTGAATCTGATGTTAAAATGCTGTGGTAACACTGAATGTATGAGGAAATGCGTGACGATTGTGGCATGCCATGACATGGGGGAATTTCAAAGTGAAAGATGGCTGTGGTGATGCCAAGCACAAACCCTGGCAGCACTGATAAGACTCGCTGTTATCGAGAACCAGTCTCTTGTGGTATGAGGAAACTACTGGTTTCAAAAAAGGGAAGAGGCTTTTTTTATATTCTATCATTAAGATGAAACTTGGAACTGTCAAAGTCAAAAGAAACAAAAAGCCCCAACAGAAACCTAGTTAAAGAGGGATCTTCTGGGGAAATTCTAGTTTTAGTGTCAACTGTGAAGCATCATCTGCATCTTACCTGTAAGGTTCCTGATGTGCTCAGGAAGGAGCCGGTCTGATCGAGGGACGTTTTGGAATTTGCTCGCACTATGTCTAAGCGTGACTGGTAGTCAGGGGGGTGCAGTGAGTTCCTGAACACCTGCCAAAGACAGTAGGAGGCTCGAGACTTTTCCACAGAGACACAGAGGAATGGCAACAATGCCTACACACACCTATGGGTAATTGTAACATGGGCACTGATTTTAATGCAAGATAGTTAACCCTGAATTTAAGGAAGGACTTTAAAGTGGCCATGGTGTACACAGAATTAGCAAACAACGCATATACATAGTTGGGCTCAACAACTCTGTAAATCAGCCTTAGATAAAGGTGCTATATAAATCAAAGTTATTATCAATTAATCAAAAATATGAATGAAATCAATTCATTTTCTGCATATGTAAGGAAAGTGTAAAAAATACAATTTCCACTAAGATTTTGACGCATATCACAATCATAATATCTATAAAATATAATCACAAAATGGTTGTTTTTGTAGTTGGTCCTGCAGATGTTAAGATACAGTTTAGGGATATCTGATAATATTTGTGCATTTTAAGTTACAGATATAAACAACAGAGTTTCAGGAGAGAAAACACACACACAGGAAATACTCTCCAGCAAATCAATAACCTGGCTGACAATCAGCTTTTGTCACATGTCAACAAAGCAGCTCTCTGGGTGCACCTCCGACCACGCAGCCAAACTGCAGTTTAAGCCACACCACTGGTTTCCACTAAATATACAATACAATCCGCACCGGCTCTTGATCAGGATTATCTTCATGCCTGTCATTGTGGCTTTTTCAGATGATTCAATCTGCCATGCTTTGTGCTATGACTCACTGACAAACAGCCTTGGCTGGGTGAGGAGTTTCGCTTCGATATGAATGGAAGGGAGATGATTCAGTGCAAAAACACACAGATGAGATGGCAAGGGGTGGAGGAAAATAGCACAAGGGCATCTGCTGGAGGAACCTCGCTCACTGAATATCATCGATCATTTGCTTCCCCTTTACGGGGCTTTATCTCTTAAAATAGTTTGGTAAACCTCTCAGACCAGGCTGTAAACACAGAAAAGTACAGTAGCTAGCATGAGTCTGAATTGTGCAGCAGTCTCCGCAGGTTAATTTAAAAGTTACCACATCAGATGAAGGGTGTGGACTGCACATGAGCAAGAAGTTGATGAGTAAAGGGAGCGTGAGGCCGTGATGGCTTTATCTTGTTAAATATAACCACGAGGTTAATCGGGTACAAAGCAGAGGGTGTACATAAAGACTCATCAGTTCAGTGACACACTAAACACACAACCCTTTTCTGAATAATTCTATCTCAGATTTCCCTGTATGCAAACATTGTCATACGGGAAAAAATGACAGGGAAACCTACCTCCAGGTCCTCCTCCTCATCCACGCTCTGAATGCTCTGGTAGGCCAAAGTGTAGACCTCCAAGGCCTTGGCATGGAACGACATCTCCACTGTCATAAACTCACCGAATACTTTCTATATAAAAGGGAAAGAAAGGTCAAATCTTACAGAAAGAAAGGTCAAATCTTACAGTACTCTAAACTTGAGGTGGACAGAAAGCTTAGCACAGCGGACCTTGATGTCCCGGATCTTCTGCTTCTCAAACTCATCTATGGTCTCCTCCAGCTGCCTGGTTGTCCGCGTGGCGTCCATGGTGGCTCTCTGGAGCTCACTTTCAGCCTGGTGGCAAAACAAAAGAAGGTACTTCAAAACACAACAGGTTGTGGCAAAAAGGCATCAAAGGTCAAAAAGCATTAGTGTGTCACAATTAATGTATAAACTTTAGAATCCAACAACATCCCTTTAAACCTGTTGATTTGTTTCATTAGGGAATTAGTGCGTGATGTGTAAGGTGATTTGTGCAGTGTGAAGCAGCTGACACCAGGCCAGTATCATCCAGTAGTAAAATTGCAGTACCATCAGATTTAGACTTGCAGTTCCAGTCCAACATGCGCTATTTACTGTTTTCGGCAAACATGCAATTATAAAACCATTTTCTACACGCAGAGAACATGAACTTAAAAAATGAGCTGCTGTTATTACTCTCACTTCCTACAGGTTATGCAGGTTGGCGTGTAGAACTGGTCGGACAATGACTAAAAACCTTCCACTTGTGGAAAACGAGTCTGTGAGTCAGTTACAAGTCACTCCTACGATGCACTTTACTAATAAAGAGTAATGAAAAAGATATGTGGCCGTCGCCGCATTTTACAACAGACTATTCTTCAAAAGTTTCTGTTGAAGTTGTTGTTCTTCCATTTGAACTTTAACTCTGAAACATGTGTCATCGTTGTAGTTATTCATCACCAGCGATGAGAAGCACAGATATCATGGGACACACCTGAGACTGAAGGTTAGGTCAAGGAAAAATTCAAATAATTCCCTGTTGGTCTTGAAATGCACATTGTTATTGAATCAAGTAAATGTTAAGTAAAGAAATGTTGTGTAAGCCTTTTCAAACTTGACAAGATAAACATTCTAAACACATTCAAGTTTATTTCCCTTTTTAAACAGTAACTAATATCAATAACTAATCAACATTTTGATCTTTTGACTTTGAGAGAAGAGGAACAATGAAAGGATACAATGATCTGTCTGTCTGAGGGGTTCCTCTGTCTGGTCCTCTCGAGCTGAGCCATCTGTTTGGCTTCTCTCTCTCTGGCACTTTGAGTCGTCTTCAGATCCTCCTGCATGAAAAGGACACAGTAGTCATTATGAAAATGAACAGTGATGCTGATTTAGATTCCCAAGGACTTAATAAAAAGTATGTGGTTAACCTCAGAGTTTCTAAATCGTGTCCTCAAATGCACCCTGTTGTGCAAACTTCTGAAACAGATTGTAATGTTAAGCAAATGGATTGACATTAAGTAAAGAGCATTGGCTTCAATGGAAGGTTAATTTAGCACTTCATGAAAAAAGCTAAGAAGCATTATATTATTATCGCATTATATATGGATTTTGGGCATGTGATATGAAATCTGACAAATCCATGTATGACAAGTGCACATGCCGCGTTGTGTAACAAAGACTCCAAAATATCACGAAGAAACTTGATATTCTTAAGACCAGTATCAAAACATGGCATTGAGTGGGGTTGATGCCGGCTGTGGCATAAAGAATGGTTTGTTAAGGATTGGGATATTAAGATTAAAACAACAGTGCACTCATGTGGCCACACAGTGGTACTGACAAAGACAGAGCGATCCCAACTATGTCCTCAGGTATATCCTCTTTTTACATTTTCATTATCACTACACCCTGAGACGCCAGGACACGTTTAATCTTGCAATATAGTGAAACAAACTGAAACACAAGTTAGGGGAACTGCATGAGAAGGTGGACAATTTCAACATCTTTGGATCATTTTAAAATGTGTGTGTGTTTTTTTAACAACTGTAAACAGAAATGTAATGTCAAGCTCTGAAAGTAATCCAGAAGCTAATAAATGTAAACATTTTTGGAGTAAAATAATTCTGCAACAAGTTTCTCAGTTAGCAACGGTTGATATAATTTTACAGTAATTGCAAGTGGATCATGGTTTAAACTCTTTTGTTGTGCTTTGGCTCATTTGGAATCAGTGTAGACGTCAACATGGCTGTGGCTGACGGTCACATTTACCCTTTTGCGTTTCACAACAGCTCCATAACTCTTCAGTGGCTCTATGACTTTGGCTTCAAGTCTTTCCACCTGCAAGGCAGAATAGTCCATGTTAGTTTATGTCTTACTCAACACATTCAGACTGTGGCTGTAAGCTACGCTCCTGTAGTTTTACCTCAGCTTGGCGGTAGTCTTGGATCTTGGCCAGGTGGTCAGCGTACTGCTTCATACCCCTCTTCAGATTTGGCGTTTCAGTGTCTGCGTACAGGCTGATTTCCCGAACCAGAAGGTCGGCCTTGTCCCGTAGCCTGGCTGTCTTACGCACGTAACCGGCAAACAGCTGGCACATCTCTCCAAAGTGTTTCTCCACATTGGTGATGTTCTCCTGGATCTGTTTTGTCTGGTTGTCCCTGTGGAGGACAACGTCAACATTAGTAATCAAACAGCGGTTCGGCCGTGAGAGGACAAGGAAGTGCTTGTGTGGGGTAATATGATCTTAAACAAATAACCCAAACGTAAACAAAGCTAAAACAAAACATGTGAGTGTGATGGGGCTGGATCATATGGGCAAACATAGATAAAGATAAAATAAAATATCAAATATCATTATCTTTACTCCTGAGTGAATGTGTGAATGTAGTTTTAAATGTTTTTTTATGGACGGAGAAAAACAAACACTCGATAAACAGCAAAACATTAAGCAAACCTGAAGTAGATCCTCCTAACTGCTTGCACAATGCATAATAAATATATTAATATATATATAAAGAACTTTGTTGTATTGATACTGATATATACACTAAGATTTTATTGATATTGTTCAACTGCCCAGACCCGAGATGTGAGGCACCGTTTGTTTTGATTTGATCAGTGTTGATGAACATCAATCTAACAAACTGCAGTAAAACCTCTTTATTTCACCCACAGCCATTATTAATCACCGTTTGAGAAGGAGACAGTTCCTGAACAACAACTCGTCCACACTCATATCGCTCTTTGGAGTAAATAAGCATAACGGGAGCCGCAGCTAGCTAACCTGCTAGTTGTTTCTCTTTGCTAACGTTAACTGACCAAACGCTCGTTCCCGGTTCACGGAGGGGTTCGGTCGGAACAGCTCTTACCTCGCTCTCGCGTCCGGAGTCCGACTCATCTTCGCAGAGAAGCGGTGAAAGAAACGGAGTCAGCGAACACCGATGTTTATCCACATGCAGAATTACCGCTAGCTAACCGTGCTCCTCCCGAGGCTAGCACGCCAGTCTGCCGTTTCCATGGAGCCCGCCTCCTCCTCCTCCTCCCCCCCCGCTGTTTCCGCTTCAGGAATGCATTCTGGGAAATGGAGTCGCTTCACTGACAACTCTTGTCTCGTTGCACTTTTCAGCCTGTGAGCTGGAGGTTAGATGGTAAAGTTTGTCATCTCAGACAGCAGCGTGTGTTTGTACACGCATCTGCCTGTTTGTTTATTTGTGTGTTTGTTTGTTTAGCAGTATTAGACAGAAAACTACAAAAATAAGTCCCATCAAACTTGTTGGAGATACAGGGTCGGGGAGGAACCCATTATATTTTAGTTTGGATGTGGATCCAGGATTTATTTTTTCTACTATTGTTAATTGTAGGTTTCCAGGCCACTTTTTTTCTTTTATATTTCTACAACAATAACTTAGACCATCTACTGAGTAACATTTCGAGTTTAGCTGAAATGCTGAATATTGCTCAACTCAGTGATTGTTTTTCACTTATAAAGCAGTAAAAGAAATTGCATTTACAAGATTGACAATCCTGAGTAAATTGCTGTGCTGCTGTGCCATTGTTTGCTTGATGTTTGTTTCCCATTTTATGCAGTTTTACACTTTTATTCCATAGAGACTCTCTCTGAGGTTTAAAAAAATGTCCCTGTTAAAATAATTATATTTTGATAGTTTTCCTGACTCTTGTTGAGAGTTAAGGCCAGAGGATGTCGCACCAAAGATGAAAATACTTATAAAAGCTCTGTCTCTTGTGTGAATGTTAATTGTTATATGACCGTCTCGTGTGGAAATCTTAGTTTTTCGAGTGTGACTGAAACCATGACCTCTTTTTACATCCGCCAAGGAGGTGATGTTTTTGCCCCTGTCAGTTTTGGTTTGTCAGCAGGATTACACAAAATCTTCTGAAGGGTTTTCCAGGAATCTTGGTGGAAGGACGGGATATGAGCCCAAAAAGAACCCATTCAATTTCGGTGTGAATCTTGACAAATGGGACGACAAAGGATTTTATGTAATTTTTACACATCATTATTTAACATTTTCAAAATAGGGCATTCTTTCACTGATTTCCTTGGGAATAATCCATAGATCTTGATTTTTAAAATCTGGCATTTTGAGGGAACTATTATGATTGTGTGCAATTTGGTGCGGCTTGATTCAATTTAAGGTATGGCACATACCTCAAAGGTATTTTTTTAAATGTCTCATAATAGCTACTGTCTCTGATTTTGACTCTTTGATTTCACAGTTCATTTATTTGACTTAGCTCAACTCACATCACACTAACAAACACGAGCTATAAAAGCAGTTGTTCAGTCTTTAACGTTGTGTCGTGCCAAGTTAGTGAAACGAGGAAGTGAGTGCCCCTGCTGGATGAATCCAAATATTTGGCTATGGCTTCTCTAATTCCCCAAATAGATCAAGGTACATTGCCTACATTGCAACAAAGAGGGCTGCAAATAGTCCTTTTCAACAACAGCTTGACTGTTTTTGAGCTGGTGCCAGGAGCAGACTTTTTGATCACTGAAATGAATGGAGGCCTCATTGTAATTCCCTCCTCTGTGTTTGGGAATGCATGAATGTCACCAGCTGCCACGTCTGCTCCTCTATGGAAAATGTCCAAAAACCTTAATTATCACGCTTAATCATCCATGGGATTGAAGCAGGGGAGATCCCACTGTAACAGATTGGCGATGTAAAACATGGTCATAGCATCGAGCTGTGTGCCTGGAATCCCAAGAGGATCTGGTTTATACTTCCTGCTACAGCTGATGCCTGTATAGATTCATTTATTTGTTAAGAGCTTCTGATGTAACTTTCCTCTGCTGCGGCTGGTTGGTTATTACACCTCATTTCCTCTTTTTTTTATCATTTAATGAAACAAAAAACGAATTTTAAATCAGGACATCTGGAGACATAATGGTGCTCTACGTGTTGTCGTGTGTTGTAGCCACTTTTAGTTTAAAGCAACCTTATGCAACTTTAAAAAAAACCTTAAAATAGAAGTTTCGAAATTAGTTGACTGGTAGTTGTATTTCAAATTGCCGATATCAGGCCCGGCAAGTTCATGAACTGTAGATGTGTGGCTACAGAAAGTGCTGTTGCTCAGTAAATATGCTGGTTTTTAGAGAACTGTTATGATTTTCCTGAAAATTTTAACTTATGGTTAAACAGCATCAAGCTAAATTTACAAGGTTTAAGGTTTATAACCTAATCGTCCTTCTAGACATACATAAAAAGTGATCATCTCTGTGTGTTTCAAAGGTTCAGTTTGTAAGGCTTAGGTGAGAGGGATCTATAGACAGAAATATAAAGAGTATAAAATAATCATGGTGATATTTCCACTATTGTGTAATCATCTAAACTGTATGAATTATTGTTTCCTTCACCTTAGAATGTTCCCTTTATATTTAAATATTTATACAGATGCCCAAACTGGACAAACTAAACACCTTTTGAGTTTTTATGACAACTGAAGGCGACCACAGGTTCTCTGTCATGTTTGGAAGGGGAGGGTGAGGTGAGGCGTGTTCAGCTGCAACCGGACTCTTCACCACTAGATGTCACTAAATTCTACACACTGAACCTTTAAGTGTTCTTTAAGTCTGATTGTGTTGAATGGAGGAGGGGAGGGACTATGTAAGAGAATCCAGCAGCTCTGCACAGTTTCCTGCAGCGTATTGATGTTTATGTTCCTGAAGAGGTGTCACATCGTGTGTCTGTTTTTGTGAATGAGACATGTAAGTGAGAAGTTTCTGGTGTGATTGCATAACTCAACCACATGATGGCAATCCACTTCCATTTGTCTGTTGCCTAAGACGTGTGTTTGAATTTGCCTGGTTACAGGTGGATTCTGAGCTGTTTGAAATATCCCTTCATGCACAGACATATTTGACTGACTGACGTCTCTCTTTACCTTCTCCATCATCATGTCCACATTACTCATCAGCCCTCCTCTGGCTGTTACACGGGACTATAGATTCAAGGTCCCTCACCATGTGACAGACGCCTGTGTACCTGACGTCCTACAGGATCTTTGTGTTAAATGAAGCCTGGGGCATGTTGACGAGTTTTCATTGGCTGCTTGTAAATGTATTCATGATTGGTGGCGTCGTTTTAAACCGCGCATCTGACTTTCTCAAAGAACAGATGGTGTTGTTTTCAAAGTATCATTTAGCAGCAGCAGCTCCCTGCCTCCTTCATGCTCTCCTGTCTCTCTCTCTCTTGCTGTCTTTATCCCTCTGTGCCCTCTCACTCCGTCTCCAGCTCGCTCTGCCCGACTCTCTCTCCCCCTCTGCAGCTCCCTGTGCCACAGCGGCAGCGGCACACTGGAGAGATGTGTGGCCTGCTGAACAGATTGGGAGTGACATATGTCAGACGTGGGGGGACTTAGTGGGGCAACCAAGTATGTGTTCCCCAGTGTGCTTGTGTGTGTCTGTGTGTGTATGTGTGTGTGTGTGTGTGTTGACTCTACCCCTTCAGGTGCAAGTCCTGGTGTTAACACCCTAGACCCGAAGCTGTCCTCCCACATAGAGATGCACATAGGGCTTTAGATTCCCTGTTAATAACAAGAAGGAGTCTGTGGGAGGTGTGTGTGCGTGTGTGTGTGTGTTCAGGGACACTGAGGATTATGAACAGTGTGATATCTTGTTTGCCACTTGGTGCATAAAATGAAATTACAAGCCAAGAGTCAATATCCCATCATGCTGATTTTGGCTACCTTCGCTCTCCTTCCTTTTAACGGCGACATGCCTCTGATTTGGCAGAGCGACACCGCGCTGCTCTCCTGCAGAAATTAACCCTGGAACATCCAGTGGGAAATAAATCCATCCTCTCCTCTGTACTTCAAACTCAGTTTCCAGCGATTTTTATACTAGTCCTTAAATTACAAATGTATTTGTTCTCAGAAGCAATTAAATGTCTGTCTGGAGAGTTTCAAAACAAAGAACAAAATCCCCAAATCTACAGCGACAGTCAATCAAGACAACAGTCCTGATCAGCTTCTGCATGCGAATAAACTTTGTTATAGCTGAAGAGTCAGCTTCAAATTAAATTCACTCATGTGCGGTTCATTCCACTGCCAGAGAAACATCTACCTCCTCTTCTGATGTTTTTACCTCCGCCAAGAAGGTTATGTTTTCGTCTGCGTTTGTTTATAAGATAAGATAAGACTTAATTAATCCCGAAGGAAATTCTTGTGCCGGTTTGCTCCAAGATTACAGTATTAGCAATAAATAATATTATACAAGACAGTGAATAAAACTATAGGCTATTGAGTCTAAAAATATAAGTGAAAATAAGATATAAAACATGTATTGTAATTTAAATGAAAATATGAGATAGAGGGCGTTCTTCAACAATTTCATTTAAAATCTCAGAGTAAATCATTGATCTTGAATAAATGAATAAGGCACATTTTAATGACTGATCTGATTTAGTGTGCGCAATTTGCTGCAGATTAAAATAAGAATCCAAATCTAGTGAATTTAACTGTGGTGTGTGAAGGGGACTGATTGGCATTGGCAGAGTTTTTTTTTAATGCAGGTGAGATGGACATTATTTTGACATCCCACATAAATAGGATGCTCCAGATCTTTTCATCTCATGTTCCAGATCTGAAATTCAGTGCTATCCCCTTTTAACTCCAGCAACCTTGAACAGAAGTCGTCTCTCGGCAGTTAAGCGGTTGCTTGAAGGGCAAGCCGACGCAGTCACGGTCCAGTGCTTTTATTGACCCAATGAAAAACCTCTCTGTGTCTCCAGGGGCTCGCAGCTCAGGTTAGGGTCTTTGTTGTCTGCGTTCATTAGTGTCTCCTTCGCCAATCTCCTCTCCTTCTCCCCACATATCTCTCTCTCTCTCTCTCTCTCTCTCTCTGACTCTCTCTCAGACGCCTCTTTTTCTCCCTCCCTCTCTCCCTGTCTGCTGCTCTTTTCCCCTCAGGAGCTGGCGAAGAAAATGTCACCAGATCAAATTAGTGGGAGCCTCCAACACTGCCTGTCTGCCCCTGTCTGTCTGTTCCACCGAGTGATAGCGTCACTCATGGAAGTTTGGAGAAGTTTATTTGTGTCCAAACTTTATCTTCCCCAGGTATGATACTCTCTCTGACTCCACTGGTAAAGTGATAATTCTTGGAGTAGGTTTGAGCAACTTTCCAACATTAAATATATTGTATATATTTTCTGGAGTGAGGTTCCTCGCGATGATGCGCCTCTAAGACGTCCTGAAACTGCTTCATTCAGTGTTTCTTAACTCAGATTTGATGCCCAGATCCATTTGTTTTGGACAAATGTCCTGGATGATGAACACTAAATGCATCAAAACTGCAAGAAGCTGACGGCATTGATGTCTGTGGTGGTGACAGCTAATTTCCATGATCTCATCCCAGCTACTATGGCAGAAAATTACATATATTGTGCATTTAAAGTTAATCTTCAGTGTTTTTCACCATTGGATAAGTAAACAAGGTTTGCTTATTCACTTTCTTGTCAAAAGTTACCAAGCTGAATATGAAGTGGGAGCCCGGACGTGGTTATCTTAGGTTGAAATACATGAACACAAATTAACTCAGTATATCTTTTTGGGGTCTTTTGAACATATACATAGAAAGTATGATATTTTATCTAAGGAGCATTAAATGTGCTCATAGGTGGAGCTTTGTCCTCCTGCTTCCAGTCTTTATAC
Organism: Hippoglossus hippoglossus; assembly: GCF_009819705.1. Taxonomy (NCBI): domain Eukaryota; kingdom Metazoa; phylum Chordata; class Actinopteri; order Pleuronectiformes; family Pleuronectidae; genus Hippoglossus; species Hippoglossus hippoglossus. The sequence continues at coordinate 9,943,325 of NC_047161.1, forward strand.
AAAGCTAATTTAAAAAAGCTGTTAATCTACAGGATGATCCTCTCATCCAAGAAAGCAAATAAGAATGTTTTTTTTTCCAAATGCTTCTTTAAACATGTATAATTCATACATCACTTTCATGATCTGATTGACTGGGGAAGGCAACAACTTTGCATTCGGAAAAGGCCTTGATCTCACACCCAGTCCTTTTTGCAGTGTCACCACCAGCACATCACTTATTCATAGCACATTTCATATTCATAGCCTTCTTCACTTCACTGAGACGCGGTGGACATAGTGATTTCTCTCTGAGTCTGGCATTATTTACCTTAATGCATTTTAGTGGAAAGAGAGGGGAGCGTTGCCAGACCTCCATCTTTGCAAACAGATGACTTAAATGCATGTTAACCTTGGTGGCAGTAAAAGCCCTCGCTGATATTCCTCTTCAACATACTGTGTCTATCAGAGTCCATTGGGGGGGTGAAACTGGAGCACTTCCAGGATTCCTCACACACTGACCGCAAAAAGGGCCTTAATTGAAAATGACTTCAGACTATTGAAAGAGAGAGAGAGAGGCTTGGTTGAGTGCACAATACTGAGTGTATTGAATAATGTGAAGAGGTGGGGAAAGGATTGTTTCTGTGGTCCATTTTTATTCCTCCGCATCTGCGACAGTTGCGGCCGGAGGCGTTATCTTTCTGGGCTGTCCGTCTGTGCATCTGTTCGTCCGTCAGTCTCATTCTCCAGAACATGATATCTCCGGAATGTGGGTGTGAGAAAGGGATTTTCTTCAAATTTGCACATTAACTTTTTTGTAGGACTGATTGGGTTTTGGGATTCAAACGTGTATGGCCATAAGTCAAGAATTTATACACTAATTAAAAGAACAAATGCACTTAATACCTTTAATTCCTTAAAACCTTTTATTAAATTCCATCAAAGTTTTTACTCCATACATGAGTCTGTAGCGACGTGCATGTTAACTGCAGCTTGAGTGGTCGTTCCCACTGAATGTACCTGATTGAACATCACGCTCCGGGCTGAAATTAGACTAATCCTTAACCATTTTCGTAAACGAGAGTAGACAAATTTGCAGCGAAATAGAAAGGAGCGCACCGAAGTCCATTTCCATGGTGATCCATCACAGCCGGATGAAAGTGGCCACTGTCCTGCTGCCATCAGTATGCAAATGGTGAAAATGGCCCTTGAGTGCGGGGAGCAGTTCCCTCAAGTGCATTCATTACCCAGCGTTAGCATAATTGATTCCCAGTCCTGCCATAAAACTGGTCACTCCCTGTGCCTCCCACTGGAGGGGGGGGGGATCCTCCGGGGACTTCGCGGGCTAACTTCAATCATAAATCATTAAAGGACACCACTAGCCAATGGACTGTGCCAGGGCCCCAGAGACCTGCGAGCAACAGTAATACAGTCACTGACGTCTAAATCATCGATGTGACATGTAAAGGTGCCTACAGGGTGACATATCCTACACTCCACCTCTCTATCCTCATTTCTTAACTTGGTGTCATAAAAACGTATGTGGCCCACGCAGGCAACACGTATCTTAGCAGAGCATATGTCAAAGATGGAGTGTCTGGGTTTGTGCCAGAAATGATCCCAATGATTAAATAAGGCATTTTAGCGATTTTATAAAATCTCATGAATTACCTATAAAAGTAATGTATGAGTGCATTTATTTTTTTTTTTAGATGAGGAAATATGATTGTCTGCAAAATCATAAAATATGCCGAACCCATGAGTATTCTAGGTGGTGCATCCCTGTCATAAGTTACTTTGGTAATTAAATGAACATCAGGGCTGCAGACTAGTTACTGCAGAAGTCATGATAGCTATTAGCCGCCGCCGTATTTCTCTCTCCAGCACCACCATTCAGAGCAGGTGTGCGGCTTATTATGGCTCCTATTAGAGAAAGAGCGAGTCTGTGTGCGGTAAAAAGATATATTTTTTTCCAATTCATCCCATCCAACCTTCCCTCCATCTGTCCATCCATCCATCCCTCGTCTTTACAGTCTAATTAAACTCATCAAGTTGTGCAGTGAAGGTTCACAGCAGCTCAGAGAGCGAGCGACACCGACTGACAGGGACGAGAGGAGAGAGATCGAGGGGGGAGAAAGGCAGCGGCGTGTTCATGATGTATCGCCACCTTGCAAAATAAAACATATTCATAAAGAATATTCATTACCTCCACCAGCCATCCCCCAGATGGCCAGAAAATTGGCTTTGTGTTGATGCGGATTCAGGCATGCATATTAATGGAAGACAGATGTAAACGCATATTCATATTCTTTGGCTCTTCTCTTTTTTTTCTTCTTTTTCTGAGAGACAAAATGATAATGCATCCACTTAGGAGAGGGGTAAAAGGGGGTCTGCATCCGGGAAGCAATTCACCTCTAATGTGCTGGTGAGTTAGTGGCTTTTTGTCAGAGTGGCAGTGCGTGTCCCTAATTGTCGAGTGTGTATTTGTGTTGGAGTTGTCCCATCTACAGTTTAACTAAAGTGCTCTCTCTCATTCTCTTTCAGTTCAATTTAGTGCAATATAGGGGCTTTATTTGCATGAAAGTTTGAAAACACAATGGAGCAAAAGCATTAAAAACCTATTATATTATTATATATTAATAAATAATATTATCATAACCCCCCCCCCCCCCCCCCCCCCCCCCCCCACACACACACACACACACACACACACACACACACACACACCCATACACTCTTCATAATCAGAGCACAAAATGGGAAAATGTACAAGTTGCATAGTTCATTAAAACCTCTTTCAACAACAACTGAACATGTTATCTTTCTGAAGATGAGATTTGGGTTAGGTAGGATTAGATAACATTCCTTTTAGCCAGGTATATGTATTTATATGGAATTACCACCATCCCCAGTTTGCCCAAGTTCTGCTCACCAGACTTTATCTTGACTTTCTTCTGAGTCCCCTCCTCTCTGCCTCCAACTGCTGGTCGTTTTATCATTACCTTCACTCACGTTCACATTGCTGCCACCAGAGGACAGTAGCGCTCTCTCAGCCTCCCCCTTTAAAGCCACAGAACAAAACTTTTCTATCCCACCTCAGATACCTGCATAACTTAAATACTGCAGTTACATAAATACTTTTTATACACAAAGTCAGCTAAAATAAAAGTGCATTACAGCATCAATAGGTTTTTGCATATTACTGAGTATATTATAATGGGCCTCATGATATATTGGAGGAACAGAAACCGAATGTTTTACAAATACATACATTAAGGACACCCCAAAATAGTGAACACGCTTTAAAATGTGATATCATTAACTGAATGCAGCTTTTGTATCTAGAGCCACTGCAAAAAGTTTCAATTGACCCTCATTGTCATGGTTAATATTAAAAGTACTTCACTGAAAAACAAGTTTTAATAGAACATCTGTGCCCATTTGCTTACCTGGTGATGTCAGTGTACTGCAAATCTAAAATGTTTTTGTGGTATTGAATGCTGGACTCATCATCTTTATTATATTACTATTCTACATAGATAGCTTTTTCCTAAGACATAATTAACATGGGCACAAACACTACAACCAACTCCTGATCTTCTTTATACATGTTGGATCTCATTTCCACTTTCCATCCTGTATATGTCACAGTGAGAATTTTTAATAGAAACGGCCTCATAAACCCTCCGTCCTGTAACGTTGCTCTGCTCAATTGGAATAAAACCTTCTTTGTGTAAGTGTGTGCCAATATGGAAAATTAAAGTCGGTTAATAAAAAGCAGTACTAAATCAATTGGAGCCATAAAAGTTACAGGACGATATTAAAATGTGGGGTGGGGTGGGGGGGCTTTAGTGGCATTAACATGCCGGGCCTGAATTATCATGTTAATTTAATATCCAGTCTTCAAATGAAGCAGAAAGCCCAATAAAGGTCAATTAAGCAACTAGCCTCCGATCTCCATTTAGAATTTTATTGCCTCATCTAAATCATGGAGCTGATGCCGGGTCCGAGGGGCCCCGCTGGCTGCTGAAGACCTCTGGGACCCGGCGAGGGCACAAGCTTTTAAGATCTATAAGTCCATGACGCCGGTTAGTTTGGATTGGACCAGCTCTGTGATTGTAGCCCCCTAATAACTATACTTTGAAAAATAGATGTTATTCTTGGTGCTGCTCACAAGAACGGAGTTTACATGTTTCCTGCAGCCGAAATGCAGCAGTTAGAATCAACAAAGTTGTTTCCAACGTGAACTTTCTACTCCTGTGGATTTTAACAGTGGGTGGTGAGCATGTTTCTTGGTTCCTTCGCTGTGGAGAGCAAATAACCTCTGAGATCTGTGAAAACTCGGAAACTGACAAATGTTCAAATTTCTCCTAAAGAAATAAGATTGTATTTGTCTTCACACATTAAAAGACAATAACTGACTAAAAACGAATAGTGTTATCTGGACTGAACCGTTTTTCATTAGCTCCAACTCTTTTATTACTTATACTTTATTATTACTTTATTATTTGAGATGCTGACAACAGCATTGGTCGATTTGAATCAGAAGTGTTAAAACCGGCCATAGCTCTATAGCCACTATATTCTATATAAACAGACAAAATATAATGACCACTGCACAGGCTCCTTTTTTTGTCAATAATTGGCTACAACTAAAAATGTGTCTTTTCTGTGGATAAACTCCCTCTGGTCCTACAGGAATAGTATTATTGATCAAACCAACCTCATGACCTGAAAATCCTGCTTGTGTGTCAAACAACCAACCCAAATAATGACAGCTCACCTCTTCAGCGTTATAAGTGGGCTACCTGCAGTTTCAAATTGACGTCCACTGACATGATGGCGAATGAGCGGTCAAAAGAGTGATGAATAATTCTCGTGTAAGCACGCGCCCATCGACCACTTATCGACCTCTTCAAGGGAGGCTGCGACATTGACGTGTCTTTATGCAGATCCATATAGTCCTATAAATAAATCACACTGAGCTAGTTAGAAGTCGTCTTTCAAGGTTCACGGCTAATAAACAAAGAATGAGCTCAGCTGTAGCGCGGGACTTTTTCTTATTGCCTCTGTAGGCGGTGACAAAACGTGGAAGGAAGACTCCTGAACAAATGATCTCCTCATGAACACGTCTGACTTTATTATTATCTCAAGATGCACAGCAGTTATTACATTAGTACAAAGTATATTATATGTTGTTAGCAGTTACTCAGCTGAAACCATGAATGAACTGGCCCTCAAAAGAGCATATATATATGCACCGAATTGCACACACCAAAAATAATCTTGGATCCTTTGTTTGGATCCGCCTCCAGATTTGATGGATTCTTTCTAGTTTCATGAAAATCTGTTTTGTAGTTTATAGATAATCCAACCTATCAAACAGAGAGGAGTGAAAACACGATTTATATTTTATACTTTACATTTTATACATACAAAAATGCTCCAAATCTGAAGATGTAAAGTTGGACTCAACAATTAATGATTAAGTGATACATCAAGAAGATAAAACGAGAATTAAAGTGCAAGAATAAAAGTGTATAAAAGGATATTTGTGTTCTATTAAGAGACCCAAATATGATCATAATGAGGAAATAAGCTATTATACATAATATTGTATGAAGCGGTCTCTCCATTCTGAATGTTGACAGTATGTTTCAGTTTCTTTCTTATTGAAGATGATATTATAAACTGTATAACAATAAGCAGAAATACGAGGACACAAGAAAGAGTTTTGAAGCTCAGAATTCATGAAAGCACTCCCATCACACTCCCAGCGCTCATGAAACAGCAGTTGCTCTGCACACATGGCTTGTGCATCTTTAAATACACTCTCCGTCTGTAAAACTCTCCCCATACAAAATGCATAATATGCAACAATTCAGCAAAATGTTGTGGTGGAAAGTGAGTATCCCTGCTTCGTTCCACATGCTACACATCTGGAGAGTGTCTGGCCACATTACATGAGTGAATGGGTTAGTGACCCAGATTCTCTAATGAGATTTTTAGGTGTCTAAGAAAATGGAAGTGCTTTTTTTTCAACTGACAGATGTTCCTCTTTGACAATTACATAAACAGTAAAGCAGACACTGATATGAGAGACGCATTAAAAGAACTGTACAGATGTGTCGGGGATGGATGTTCTGAGATGGTGCAAAGGTTTGATGAGGTTTTCTTCAGCTTACACGACATTGTAGTAAAAAATGTAACTCTGTGCTCATAGCACCGGCCTGAATGATTAAAATCCTCCAGTAGCTGTTGTTCACTTTTAACGTGTTTCTGTTTTAATTAGGGTGAAAATAGACTTTGGGCCTTTGTTTACCAGAAGAAATAAGATGTCAGATATTCCACTATGCCCAGACACACACACACACACACACACACACACACACACACACACACACACACACACACACAGAGAGCCTGCACATGCCTGTGAAGCCGAGCTGTGCTGAAGGCAATCTGTCTCCCCCGCCCATAATGACCATCTGTCATTAGTGCAGATCAATGGAGATGATAGATGGGGAGGGCGTGCTGCGCTGACAGAAGCACTGAGACCGGAGTCCAGGAACGACCACGGTTATGGTGCGTGGTCCTGACCCAGCGGGCAAAAGCCCTGATGTTAATGTTGTATCCATGCTGAGGTTCGGGGGTTGAGTCCGGACTGTGTAGAAAGCTACACACTGGCATTTTCAAAATTCCAATCAATTTTAGCCAGTTGAGTGTGTTACATATGTTTTCGGAGCTCTCATCCACGCGACTTTTCTCCTGTGCCAGGAAGTGCTTAAAATTGCCTCTGAATAATCCATTTTCCTGAGCACTCGATGGGTAATTCAGAGCATGTCGTATGGAGCTGTTTGGAGGCAGAGACTGCACCGTGCCGCTCTGGCCCCGTGCACGTCTCAAAGCGTGACGTCCCAATAACCAGCTCAAACCGGTTTGGATCCACCGAGCGAAAATCATGACGAGTGGACATGATTTGATGAAGCCTATTTCACACTCGCTAAGAGAGATGGAAAGTCCAAGGCCTGTTCAAATCCCTGGGGTTTCAGACAAGAGCATTAGTGGATTTTCAAACGAGTCATTCTTAACACAGTGGAGTAGACAAAATGAAGGGCTTTTCTCCAATTTTAGCCACCGAAATTGAATTTTGAGGTAACAGCGGCTCCCCGGTGGGATTTATCCTTCATCTGAGCCCATGGCTCCCTCATATGAATTCAGTTTCTTTTGTCATCTTTTTCTTCTCCTGCAATTGGAGCCATAACTGATAATTCTTTCTTTTGATATTTTGAGATGAGGTGTTAAATTTATGTGAAAGGGGGGGAACAAAACAAAATAGATAAAAGATACATACATACATATCCCTCCTCTGATTACTCTCCGTCAGTTTACTTTAATAATAAAAAAAGAAATAGAGTCAGACAGTGACACAAAAACCAACACAATCACCTGGATATGGTCGCCCTGGTTCACATGTGCTGACATGCTCACACGCACACATGAACACACACACACACACACTTTCCTCTCTCATACACCCGGGCAGTGGGGATTGCTTCGGAAAAACAGCACCTGCTCCTCCATTTGAAAACTATTTAGGGAGGCATCAAACTCTATCAGGGCAGGTCTGATTGCAGTCGCCTCTTCACAGTCCTCCAATCACTCAGTGAGTCAATTAGCCCCCTGCCCCTCCACACACACACACACACATACAGTATGCACAACAGACTCCCATTCCCCTCCACCCGCTGTGGATTCCGCCAGGGAATGAGAGTCCATCGTCGGCCTCTCCCGACAACACCTGAGGCCCCCCCACCATCCAGCCCCAGCCCCCTCCCCTCCCTCCGTCTCCTCCAAACACAGTCAGCTAATAGCGCTGCTCCAAGGGCACCCGAGCCACAATGGCATTCAATTCACCCCCATTGTGCCCCTTTTACCAGGCATCAGCAGATGATAGGAAGAGAAAGAGAGTTTGGAGGGAACGTAGGAGACGAGCGATGCAACAACAGGGGCGTGCCCTCACCTCTGCGATCATTTACTTTGTTCAGCAGAGGAGGATTGGATTGTATTGTTCACCGTGCACGTGCTGGTGTCGGCCTTTGCGAGGATCAAGGCGGGTGTTTGGGTGCTCGCGGGCGTGTGTTTCTCGCTCTGTCCGACCGTCACCTGCGTGTATGTGTGCGGAGCCTCAGTTCCGTGGACTCCTTGGGTTAGCGGGCGGTGCTCTCTCCCAATCGCTTATTTATTCAGGGCCTTTTGAAATAATCGAGTTGACACATCTGTCAGATGGTGAGAGGAGGAATGCTAAAAGGTCACCGGGCGAGGTACCAGCTGCTCCCGCACCAAACCTTTCCTGCCTCCAAATAGCACAGTCATTACACCACAACAGATGGGACTCCTGCCTTTCATTTCTGCCTCGCTCGCGCCGGTGTGTACGCGCACGCACGGAGGAGTGTGCACACAAATGTGGCAAACACCCATCACACTTATCCACACGTGCACACACATGTATATACACAGAGGTGCAGTCACACCAGACTCTTGTCACAGACGAGACGGACAAACAGGCAGGGACATGTAGTATAGACATCTGTACAAACACACACACACACACACATTTATTCCTTCCCTCTCCTGCTCTCACCTGCACACTTTCTCCAGGTCTGATTTTATGTACGCTGTCGGTATCAGCTGTCCACAGGGAAAACCACTCCCTGATAGCCAGAGCCCGACAAAAGGAGAAACGCAGTCACACAGAGGACAAGACGAGGGGGGAGACCTCCTCTCTGCAGCCGGGCCCCTTTATTTCTCCTTTATTTTATCTCCGAGCTTTTGTTAAACGATATCGGCCTCAAAGACAGAACAGGACCGTTGTGGCCACAGGGAACGTGATGTATAATTCAGACCTGTCGAGGTGTGATACAACAACAATATTTAATGGACTTAAAATCTCGGGCCGGCTTTGTTGGGTGGAAAAAGTGCCAGGCACTGTGAAACTCAAAGAAAAGCCTGAGGCCTTGCTTCAAGTCGAGCCTTTGATGGAGCTGTGTGGATTCAAGTTTGCTTGAATAGGAAGACTTTTTCTGATGACTGTGTAAAAAAATAATAAAAAATAATCTATTTCCTTCCTCAAGCGGTGGAGGCACAAGGCAACCTTAATCACCTTGTGAGAAAACCTAACTAGTTCAGTGGTGTTTCTTCAAGTACACTTCAAAGGTCATCGCTTTAGCCAACCCAGCTGCCGTGGATTTATCAGTGTGTTCATCATCAGATCTCGTTTAACACTTTAAATACAGCGCTCCTTTGTGTTAGATACAGGAGACGGGCTTTGTGTTGCTTTACATAAGACGACGTTTTCTTCAAAATATGTCATTGTTCCACAGCAGACCCCCGTAGCCATTTGTTGTGTTCGGCTGCTCGGCTATTGTTCCACTTAATGAGCTTGAAGGAACCCAGGGCTACGCTGGGGAAAGTGGGGCTATAATGGTACGCTGCAATGCAAAGCTTGCTTTATGCAAATGTGTTGAAGCAAAGAGTTAGTAAAGTCATGTCGAATTCGTTAGTAATTAATGATTACGCTATGTACAGTGTACGAAATTCAGCACCGGAGGCACATTATGGACACGTCTATTGCTTTGCTGGGTCACACACGAGACTAAAACATATTATGTGGTAGCTGAATTCTGTTGTTATGTGAGAATACCTCCCAACATTGCAATGCGTAATATGCATTTCCACTTACCAATAAATAGACAGGATAGTACAGGAGTCCACAATACACGGCCAGCCATACAGCGTTGGCCAGTGGGCTGAAATAGTAAAATAATATGCATAAATCATGTAAATGCACAGTTATATAGGATGTAACCACTGATTTTATAGCCTCTATATGGGAGACATTATTTAGATGTGTCTTCTACATTTCCATCTCTTCGCTGTTTGTGCACACCTTAGTGTAGTGAAATAACCAAACCTCTCAGACTGGACGTTACATGAACTATGTTGTTGACACACTGTGTTGCATATTTTATCACTGACATTTATGAGCTCGTGCAGAAAATGGAAGTACCAGGTACACGATGGGAAGTTCAGTTTAACGTGAGTCGCATCAGTGACGTTATTGGAATAAAGATAAAGACGGTACTGTCCTACACGACATATTTATCTGTACACCAATACTACTATTATAGTTTCACTGGTAAATGGAGGTGCGAAGAATTCTTGAGCTTTTTGATTTGCCAGTTTTCTTGACAATATCAAGACATTTTTGAGGTTTTGAAATTTGGCTAATAATCCAGTTGTTTGATATTTACGATGTCTTACTGGTGTTGTTGAAACTCATAAGCCTGTCATGTGGTCCCATAGACTACATAAAGATGACCGACATGACAGCCCTCTAAAAGTGAAGCCAAGTCATCTTGATTGCCCCCAGGTGGCTGGTTGCAGCATAGGTCATATCAACAAAATTTTTCTTTAAAGATTTTAAGTTTCTGTCATTTTAGGTTGTTCTTAAGTCATGATTGACAGCTGAGACTGACTCGTGATTCGCCTAGTATCTATGTCAACAGGACCTTGATACCATGGCTCCACACTAACATCACTACTGTGCAGACTCTGGCTCCAAATGACTCACAGTGAACAAGATGGGGGCATCAGCTGGAATTTTAGCTTCATTTTTGAAGACCCATCATCCATCTCTATATATAGTCTATGATCCCAGTGTCAGTGACGGTAATGTTTTTTGTTGTTGTGTGATTTATATATAATAAGAATAATTAAAAAACAAAAATGCAACATTTTAAAATTGATTCTAAAATTTGGACGGCAATAGTCAAAGCTTTGGTGTATTTGGCACAAATGAAAATCTCCAGCTCTCATACAAAGTGTCATTTGTCAGTTATATGAAGCAAACTGGAAGGCCGACAGCCACAGACACGCTATCACCATGATGACACCTAACACCCACATTCTCGTCTGTGAGTAACTCTCATCGGTTGTTTGTGTCGCCGCAAAGTTCTTTTGTCTCGCCCATATGTGACCCATTAACATAACCATCACAAACACTCATGGTGAGAGACTTCAGCACACACTCACTGATGCCTTCAAGCTCCTCTCTGTCCACACACACCAAACTGTGTGTCAACATGACCGTGTGTGTGTGTGTGTGTGTGTGTGTGTGTGTGTGTGTGTGTGTGTGTGTGTGTGTGTGTGTGTGTGTGTGTGTGTGTGTGTGTGTGTGTGTGTGTGTGTGTGTGTGTGTGTGTGTGTGTGTGTGAGACAAGGAGAGGGGGAACAATAACCAAATGTGATTTGACAGATGACAGTGTGCTACTGTATTTGTATGTCAGAGTGTGTGCGTGTGTGTGTTTTGTGTGTACGCACTCTATTTGCTCTATTTTCCTAATGGGCAGCTGCCATTATTAATATCCATTAATCTTACAATCTATACATCAGGATTCACATTTCCCTCCCTTGTGTGTGTGTGTGTGTGTGTGTGTGTGTGTGTGTGTGTACATTTACATACTGTATGTGTACATTGGTGTGATTGATGCTTCCTCCTCCACCCTCCCTCCGCACCCTCTCAGATTTAGTGCCCCCTAACTCCCCTCGGCCCTGGCCCCCTTAAGCACAGCAAGCATAAAGCAGCCGATTCACTTTATGACTCCTGTGCTCCCTTGGTAGATTTACTGTCACTTTTTATGTATTAGCTGGTAGTGGAATGTGGTGGGTGATAATGACAGACAGGCAGCTGGTCATGGAGGAAAAAAAGAAAAAGTGCTTTCCTGGCAGCTTTAATGGAATCAACAGAAGAGTGAATGGGATTCAATTAAAACTTTGTTCTTTGCAGGGCTTCACCACAACGGTCGGAGCGACGCGGCCACATTAAAAACAAGGGTAATGGATTCTTTAAGTCAGAGTGTAATTGGCTTCAGTTGGGCAATTCTGCATCCTTGATGAAACTGATACAACCTAATACATGCAAATCATTCAGCGCTTCCTTTGACATGCAGTCCTCCTCTTTCGCTTCATGTACGTAGTTTCAAGAATTAAAATATTATTATTCCATATGCAGTAAATTCTGTATCCACAACTCTTTATTGCAGCTGTATGATGTTCACATTTCATGACATATTCAAGCCGGAGACTCCATGTGTTGTTTGGCTGCAGTTTTCTATTAAAGGGTCTTTCTGTGTAAAATCATCACAAGTAAATTAACATTTAGCTTAAAAATGATGATTTCACATGTTGTATTTCTTTGATCACACTGACCTGTGGCCTGGAAGACATCAACAAAGTAGTGCATTAGTATTGTGCAGGTGCCTGACCATGCACTGATCACTAGCTGCCATTCAATAACATTGTAAGGAATTAATGATGTGATACCACTTTGGATCTGATATCTCAAGAACGACTCAGAAACTGAATGAAGCAATTCATTGACAGTCCTGCCTACCAAACCGCTGCTGGTATGAGGATTCAATTTGCAGGCCGGTAGTTTCCAGTCTGTTTTGGTGCAAGCTACACATTTTCTGTGCAGACATGAGAAAGTTTAAAATTTTAGTTTCCTAAAATGGGTTTAAAAACAAGTTTTGATGGCAAATCTTGCATCTTTATGTCCATTTTGTTGATTGATGGTGAATTGTCCTCTTGAAATGTGTTGTCAAAAGGCATTCTGGGAAATTCAAGAGATTGGACAAAACAAATGTAAATCTTTTTCAAACACTTCACATCACAAAATATCTCAAACAGATTATGCATCAAGCCTATCTGGGAATTCATGTTGTTGGGGGTGGGGGCAGAAAAATAAAGGCAATAAGGGATGACTCTTACATTCATTTTTAAATGCAACACGAGCCATTAAAATGCCACAAATGAATTTATATACAAGTATGTATACTGTACATATAAGTGGCAAAGCAAAAGCAAAGAAAACTCCACAAACATCTGAACATTTAAGGACTATAGTTGTGAGGCCACCAGGGCGTAAGGATCTTGCTATTGGCGATCACTCGGTGCTGGTCTGATACACTATGACAGATATTAAAGAGCGTGACGCCTTCAGCCACCAGCGTTGATCAGTGCAGTTTAAAGTCTTTGTGCTGCAGTCTTCAGCCTGTCACCACTCGGCCTGCATGAAGCTTCTTCATCACATAGACATTTAAAATGTCTAAAGGACATTCAGACATTCAAGATGTCTCTCCATTGTGCCCTCTCCATTGCTCTCTCTTGAGTCCTCCCTCACTATCGCTCTGCTCAGCCGTCCTTTCTCCCCCTTCCGTCTCTAAGTCAGGACGGTGGCAATAATCCTCCCTAATAGCAGATGACAGCTCCACATAACTCCTGACATTAGCTTTTAGCCATCACATTTTTATGACCCCTGGTCCTGACGGCAGATTTGTCGGCCAGCAGTGGAGGCAGAGGCAGTCTCCTTTACTCTCCATCTTTCCGTCCGTCTGTCTCTCTTTCTCCTAATGTCTCGGTGACCAGAGAGATCCGGGGGCCCCATCACACACACTCTTTATTACAGTATGGGCAGTGGTGTTTCATCACTCTCTGCTTCCCATCACACAAAGGCACATGCACACACAGTCAAGAGTGCACTCACACCCACATTCACATTGTCCCCACGGGGCCCCAGATTTATAGTGTCAGAGTACAGTGAGAGAGAGAGAGAGAGAGCGAGAGAGGACAAAAGGAAAATGGACATGTCTGTTCAACAGAAATACACCATTTCGTCATATGTCCTACAAATACTTTGGATATGAAAACATTCTTGAATTCTGATCGTCCACCATCAACAAATGCATCCGTCATGATCAAACTCCATCTGTTGACGAAGGCCAGAAAACGTGGTTGAAAGCTCTGAGATGAATCTATTCAGACGACCTTGAAAGTTGTCCTTGCACGTCAGTTTAAACTCGGGACGTATAGTTCTGTTTGAATGTACTGACTCGAGCAAAGTCACAATACATGAACAACAGAATAACACATACTACAGCTGTCAATGTATTAGTAGGTTCACGTTAAAACAAAGAGCAGTTGTTGTGTAGATAGTTTGTGTGTAGATACCGTGTGAAAACTTTCTTGATTTATGTTTTGATATTTTCATTTTCATCAGATAGCAAACAGTATAAAGATGAAACAAGAGGATATAATAATAAGAATAACTTTAATTGTTTAGCACTTTTCAAATACAAGTTACAAAGTGCTTTACAACAAACTGTATGAAAGTCACAAAGAGAATAAAAGAAAATATATAATAATAATAAATATACAGATAATAAAGAGTGGTATCATGACAGTAAAGGTCCCCAGCAGGACAAACCCTGAAGTAGATTTGTCCTTAATGGTATTAGTGAGGCTTTTTTCATGTTGGGCTTGAATCCAATGACCTGTTGAAGTAGCAGAAATAATTTATTGCAGATATTTAACCCCAGCAGCTTTGGTTAATCTTGCAACATGTTGCTTTGTTGGTGGTTTTTGGCACATGTAGCAATAGCAGTTCCATTGGCCGCAACAGATTGAAGAATAAAAAAATCCCCTGGATCATCTGTACACATGAATGAATTGAAAGTAACTGTCTTGTACTTGTGTAGTGTCCAGTTATCCTGAGGCTCAGCGGTGCATTTAGATCTGTCAGTGAAGCTCCAACAGGGGGATGAGGCATGGGGAAGGAGTCTAGGGGATGGCATAGAGGGGTGTGTGTGTGTGTGTGTGTGTGTGTGTGTGGGGTGGTAGCCATATGGCTGCTGACAAGGAGAGGGGGCAAAGCTGACAGGGCCTGGGGAACGGAGATGGCAGGCGGGAGGGAAGAGGAAATCACACTGGAAGGACAACATGCTCCCCTTCTGCCAAGGCGGAAAGCAGCGACGACCTGTGTGTATGTGTGTGTGTGTCTGTGTGTGTGCGCCATTGACTGACAATACGGCTGATTGAATCCAACATGGAGGCCTGTGTCCTGACAGCACTGATGCCACAAGTCTGGACAGGGCCCGGAGTGTATGAGTGACTGAGAGCCGGAGAAAGCGAAGAAAAGAGTATTATCCGCCTGTGTGTGTGACGGAGAAGGAGAGACAATGTTTATGTATGTGTGGCTCAGCGTGGGTGTCAGCCAGCCAGGGTCCTGTGTGTGCCTGAGGAGTCTCTCTACCAGCTGGGTGAGCCAGGTGCTGGGTTGCCCCCTCATGCCCCCTGGCCCTCCCATTACTGCTGCCCTCCAGGCCCACTCAGTCAACTGCCACTTGCTACCAGATCAATATTAGCTCACACCGAGGACATGTCATTCCACCACTGAGGGGTCAGACAACCCATTGTTAGGCAGCGTCAGGTACAAACTGGGCTGGGAAGCAATGTTTGTATCAGAATGTGTGGTGTTTGTGTGGTGTACGCGACTTAAGCTGCACTCGCACATGCACTGGACTCCAGAGAGGCTGTATGTGAGAATATAAATGTCCGAGTGAGTCTCTGGACATTCTACAGAAGTTCTCCTACCAGCTCGCTAATAAAATAATAATGTCCGAATGAGCCTATGTGAGAAAAAGGTAGGAGATCCGAGCTAGTGTGTGCTGATGACGATTCTAACACGTGGTGGACTGTATCTAAGGATGAAAAAGAGGTGCCACACATGTAGAAGACACCGAGAAAGATAAGAGATATTGATGATCAGTGCGGACGTTGCTGTTGAAGTGCTGAAAACCAAAAACACGTGATCTCCCTCTGCCTGCCGCACCAACCCTCACCTGATCCAGCGATTTCTGTGTTGTTGTGAAGGCGTCTGAGCGAAGAATCTCCTGCTGCGTTGTTCATATGTGAAAAACAAACTCCGGAGAAGAGCTAATACTGATCATTTGTGCAAAGAGGCTCCTTTAATGTTAAATATAAAGCACATTCCAGGCTTAAATTTGATAAAATGCATGATTTTTGTATCAAAGGGGGATTTTGTGTGTTGTTTTCCCCGATTCTAAAGTTGAGAAACGTTCTCTTCCTCGTTGTGCATAATGTCCTTTATTAGCCGGCACAATGCGGCAGTTAGTCAGTGCTTCACACAGGTGCAGACAAGTGCAACTGCTGCCTTTGCATTAATTGATTAGCAACCCACGCAGCCAAAGATGCATTTTCCATAATAATAATTATAGCATCTCACTGAGAGCATCTTGGCTGCAGGAGCACTTTTGCTGACAAAGCTCCAAGGACACAGATGAGTTGAATGCTGAATGTGCACATCACCACTGCTTGCCTTTTGTACATGAACATTAATTCCGGTGCTGGGATTGTTTTCATTTCTGCTTAAGCAGTGGCACAAAAGTGATAACTAGGTAATGACTTCTAATTAGCGATGTCCCAAAAACATATCAACAATAATCAACGGCGTTCCATAATGCTTCTGAACATCTGCGTGACGCTGAGCGTTTCATCAGCGCACGTTGAATGATGGCCCGTTTTAATGCGGCATCAAACTCCTAATAGCTGCTTTGTACCTTTTCACGTGCGGGTTCACTTTAGAGTCATCTAATACAAAACAGGGATTCTCAATTATGCAACGTCCCATTTACATATGCAAATTAGGATCATATTAATTATCTTGAAATTGGGTAATTAGCCAATCTCAATTAAGGCATTGTTCATTACACTAAATGCACAGGAAAGGTGTTTGAAGTTTTTCCCCCACGCCTTTATTCATTTGTGCATGTGTGCGGCGTGTGTGTGTGTGTGTGTGTGTGCATGTGTGTGTGTGCGAGAACTGGGCTGCCTGCCACATCTGAATCAAGCCTCGGTGGTGTATTTAATAATTTAAGCATCCCATCTCATACAAGGGATGCACCCACAGCTTTCATCGTTACCAAGCATATGGTTCTGTAATGAGCCTGCTTGCTTGTAAAATAGTGATGCCAGTACAGAGGAGAGCAGAAGAGACAACAGCCAGGCCTTTCTCTCTCTTTAGCCACTCAAGCTAGCTCCGGTGGCAGCGGTGGCCAATGCATTATACAAGCTTGTTTGGGTTCCCGTGTTGCAAAGCCGGCGCTGGGAGGACCAATTTGCTCTTGCCGTAAAAGGAAAAGGACAAAAAAAAGAAAAACCCTGGGAGAAGTAATGGTTTGCGACAGAAGATTTCAAAAGCATCTTTCTCCGCCCAAAACAAACAGTTTACCTGGGATGTAACCGCTCCTCTAAACCGACTCACAGCTATGAGATGCACGCGCAGCCAAAGTCAACATGTTATCATGCTGGTTGGCTGCTTTACATCTTTTATATGGTGCGTAAATAACCTCACTCAGGAAGCTCTTTGATTCCATTAGACTGTGTAATGGGAGATTTCTTTGGTTTTTGTTCTAGAAGCATTGTTCCAGCGTCACGTGCCCAGAAGCACGGGGGACTGGGAATCCAGCTGGAGGTCTGGAAGTGCTCACTTCCTGGTGCAGAGCCCGAGGCATTCTGGGAGATGCTCTCTCTTTGCTTTTCCGGCGCACACCCCTTCTCCTCTTCCCCCATATCTAAAGGAACTGTGTTGTGTACGTGCATGCGTACATGAACGTGTGTGTGTGTGTGTGTGTGTGTGTGTGTGTGTGTGTGTGTGTGTGTGTGTGTGTGTGTGTGTGTGTGTGTGTGTGTGTGTGTGTGTGTGTGTCTCAGGCACTGCGGGGGGATATCGTGCTCGGGGTGCTGAAGAAAGATGATGAATGATGTTTCGCCCTTCAGCCGTTCTTGAATGGTAAATTACCCCTCCATCAGCTTATGATGGAAGGAGCAGTCGTCATTCAGCGACACTGAATAGCACATGTAATACAAGGTCAAAGGCTTAAATACAATGACCTTAAGTCCCCTTCTTTATACGTCTATAGGAGACAGGAGAAATGATTTTGAAATAAAAAGCCTCGATCGACTTTCAAGGCCGTCGCATCCCAGTGTCTCACCTTCCTCCCTGACCAACATATTTCACATGTTGAGATGGAAATGTCACATTTAGCAGCAGGTACGGTGGAAGTGGAGCTGTTTTTTTTGTTTTCTTCCTGTGAGTGCTGTTTCCTGTGTCCTATTTTTGAACCCTTTATTTAACCTGTTTCCCTGCTGAGACTCTTGTTCTTAATATTTGCCCCAATGTCACAGCAGAGGAGCCCCCCGAGCGTCCCTGTGACACTTTGGTCCAAGTGGCCCTCTCTCGTCAGCCCAAATGTTCCTCTGATCAGCCCGAGTGCTCTTGTGATCGTCCCCAAATGTCCCCGTGTTTCGCTCAAGTGCCACTCTGGTCTCAAACCCTTGGGGCAAAATTAACCCCAGTGCATGTAAGAGGGACCCCCATTTCATTCTCTATCCCTCCATTTGTGTATGAGATATGTGTATGAGTGTATAACGCTGATGCTGGTGATGTTTTCACTTTTTGTAGCCATACACTCACAGCTGTTATCTGTTGAAAAAACCATTAAAAAACAAATAAAAAAATTAATATAGAATAAAATGACAGTGGCAACTGCTTAGACGCTGATTTACTGTCATATATTTTCAAAGCATGGATAATTGTACTAGTAAAATTTCCTCTTTGATAACCACCGACTTTCATCATCCATATTAAGTTTTACTGCTGCATCAACAATAGCTGCAGCAACTTTTGTTTCAGGATAAAAGCTTCACATTGACAAGCGAGCGAGCTGCAGATCCGCACTTGTTGAAAACCTATTCCGGCGCCTCAATAACCAACTGTCAGCAACATCTCAGCAGGTTCTTGGTTGAGCCATTGTCCCTGTGGTTGATTCGGCTTCTCCCAGGCCACTAGGGGGAGCTGTGGTATACCATTAGAGGGCTCCCATATTTTGGCAGTGTAATGAATGCCAGAGAAATGTCATAACATAACACAACATAACATGTAAGTATGTGAGATGCACTTTTTAAAAAGATGAAATATTCCGATAGAATAAGGACTCTGTTCTGAAGGACACGATCAAAATCATGCTTCTGTGTGGAAATTGGCCCTGTTTTGTTTTCTGTAATTGCTGTTTCTGTAGAGCCATCCAGTGGAGATGGACCCGTGTTTACCCCTTGATCCGTGGACTTAACAATAGGAGAGGGAGAAGATAGAGAAGGAGAACTCGGAGGTAACATTTGTCAGCGGCAGTCTGTCGTTCGCCTGATTGACTTCACGGAGAAAAACGCTGCGACTTCACCGGAGCGACGCTTGAGTGCCTCTGATCTTCATTTTCCACCGCCCCCTGTTATTTTTCCTTTTCTCCTCCTCCTCCCTCCCTCTTTCTTTCTTCCTCTCTTTCTCCCTGTCTATCTTGTCCCTCTCGTTTCACTGGACTCAGATCTTTCCATCGCTCTAACCTTTCATTATGACAAGACAAAGCTTTAATCTCTCACGAGCCATTTCCCCCTGTGACAGGCAGAGTGAGCGTTGACGGCCATGACACGCGCACTCACTCACACACACAGACACACACACACTCAAACTCACACACAGAGGAGGTGTGTACGTCTGATGCTGGTATGCCCACCCATGAATCGGGGCAAAGTGACACATGGTGACAAAGAAAGAAATGGAGAGGAGGAGGAAGCGGTGAAGAGAAAGTGGCAGATGCAACACTGCAGAAACCATAGCTACTTTCTTTGTGGTTTCATGAAAAAACTAATTATCTGATCTCCACCATCATCACCACAAAATGTCCTTGTCACATATTGCTATCTCAAAATATTATATTACAGGAATATGAGGCAAGTAGTAAAGGCAGGAAATGACAATCACTGTTAAAGCTAACAAACTTTACGTGAACATTAAATCAATGTATTCACTATTTCCCTGTCAGCAACGTCAACGCATCAAACAACAACTTGAAACTGTTTAAGTTCAACGCACGTATGCCGAGGTCGGATCTGTCGTCGTGCGAACAATGCACGTGCGCGTTAAACCTCTTATCTGAGGCATCAAACAATAAGCGGTCATCCGAACAGTGTGTCGTCCCGTCTGTGGCCTGCCCCCTCCCTTATTTTGCATAGCAGCCTAAGAGCCACACTTCATAGGGACTTCATAATCACACCCCCTGCCGAGGTGACAGCCTGATTGGATATCTGAGGGAGGCGCGCGCATGAATTTACATACTAATTGACAAATATACCCCCCCCTTCATGCACACACACACACACACACACACACACACACACACACACACACACACACACACACACACACACACACTCTCTTTTGTCTCTCTCCCCACCGCTCAATAAATGAATGTCATGCCTGCGTGGTGCACAGTGATTTGGCTCTTTCTGTGTAACCGCACCGTAACATTTAGCATCCTTCTGTGAGACGATACTTTCTACAAAGTAGTTTTTGATGCAGACAACACACACAGAAATGAAGAGGACAGAATCCGTTGTGGGCCTATAGATGGGCCTTGAGGGGAACATGAAATGCAGGTGACTCTGTAGCAATAAAGGGTAGATATCAAAGCGTGTATAAAGCCTGATGGGAGAGACCGAGAGGAAGAAACAGCATATTTCACTACACTTTTGTGCTGAGCTAAGAGATGGAAGTGAAGAGCATGCTGGGAACGCAGCAAGTTGGCAAAACATGGCGCCCCTGAGACTCGACACCACGCAGAACTTCAGCAAGCCCGAGCAGATGGAGGATTGCAGCGACATGCATTACAGCACATCCACACATGCACATATGCACGACGTGCCTATATCAGAGACACGGCTTTGACAAGTTGTCTACATGTCAGCAGATGACGAACCTCTCTAATGCTCTACGCTCTCTAATCTACCCGCCCTTGCAAGAAGCTCACACAGTCACCAAACACACACATTCTCCCCGAGCTCGTCTTTGCAGCCACTGTTCTAATGACATGTCGTGAGAGTGACCTGCTCACTCTGCCGGAGCTGAGCAAGCAGCACACGGCACCAAGCCGCACCATTGTTTGTGCGAGAGGCCCGGCGATACATGCAAGTCTCCCGCTGAGCGATACAAGCGGCGTGCGGCGGCGTTTTAGGGGCCTGTTGCCAACGTCTTTCTAGTTGTGTTACGAAACAAAGCTGCAGAGAGGTGCGGTGGGAAAAGAATGAAAGGGGGGGTGGGGGTGGGGAGAGCATGAGAGTGCAACTTAGGGGGGGATTTAATTATTTTTAACCAGAGGCTCTTGGAAAAAAAAAAAAGGCCACAGACTTAATGACTTAATTTAGACATTTAATTAGTTGAGCACATATCTCTCTGGCTTCTGCCCTGCATAATCTCTGATGAAGTTTGGTTTGAATGGCGTCAGACCTCTCTCTCTCTCTCTCTCTCTCTCTCTCTCTCTCTCTCTCTCCTTCTCCCCCCTGCGATGCCTGTCTCTCTCTTTATCTCTCTTTTCCTTTATCTCCCTCTCTTCTTGGACCACATAAATAATTCCCATTGCCTCTCAGGGCATGCACAGAGCAATAGAGATGAAATATGTATGGACACACGCCATGGTGCTTTTGAAAAGAACTATTTCAAAGGTAGTGGGGTCTGCTGAAATCTTCATGAGCGCCTCCTCTGCTCTCCCTCCTCTCTGTCCGCTCCACAGAATAGATTCTTCGCGAGGCAGCATCAGCTCGGCAGCCCCAATAAATAACGGCACAGAAATATGAGCGTGTTCTCCCCAAGATTCAAATACATTTCCAGTTATGAAGAGGAATAGATATGCTGAAAACCACACCTGCATACATGATGATGAATTTCACATGGTACAATATTTCTTACTGTTGTGACACAGTGCAGATCCTCGGTACATAAAGCAGCGTGTATAAAAATGTCACGGACAACTGTTGCAGCAGACATGCAGAAGAAAAAGTAGATTTATTGGGAAATGTGGAAAAGTTAAGAAACAATTTCTCATTTTCATTTGACCAGGGCAGTGGATGCCGATTGCATCCGTTCATATTTCAGACAAAAGTCAGATGTTGGTCGGTTCTTTCAACAGTGGAAAGTGGCTCAACAAAGGAAAACACATTAGAGGAATGAATGTGAGAAATTGTGCTCTTCAGTCTGGGGGAGGAGAATGCACATTACTTACAACAGTATGAAACTCTTGATTGCAAAAGGTTTCATCCCTCTGTATTTCCATTTGCATTTCTAGTTTGTCGGTGCATGATTCTGTAGTGCAATATTTAGTTTTACATAGAAATACTTTGTCTTTGTTCTAATATTAGCATCTGCACTGTTGGCGTACGACAGAGCAGCATTAAAAACAATGCAAAGAGCTGCATTGTTGGGAGCCTGTTGGGAGGAAGGACAGTCACCATCTCTCTCATGTCCTCGTTGGTCTTCCTCCTTTTCTCTTTTTCCACTTCTCTTCTTAGTTTCTTTAACAATCATAACATTGTGCTACCCTCATTTGTTTTCAATTTCTTTTCAACCATCAGCAATAATAACAGTGTCGCTAAAAGAGCAAGAAACAAGCGGTTGGATGATCAGACCAATTTTGAAACCACATCCTGACAGAAACAAGAATAAAGAAAATTGTTGGTCACTGAAATAATCCTATTTATTCTATTTGTCTGCACACAGATTGGTGCATTTACTTGTGTATGTTCACCACCAACAAAATTGGTTTAGATAATCTGGCTAAATTGTTTACCGAACCTCTCTGATTGTCTGATGCTTTAATTGTCTATGTTCCCAGATCTTATCATTTCCCTTTATGAATACGATTTTATCTTACCTGATAGATTAACTGGAGAAATCCACAAAAATAAAACTCAACTTATGTCAAACTTGAGTCTTTTTACTTTCTTTTCTCCTTTAGATTTTATTCTAAGCATTCACATCCTTTCATACCTGAGTAAACAAACAGAGACACCATCCATATCATTAACTGTGAAGTCCCTCTTCTCTCTGTACCCATTCATCTCCTTCCACTAACCCCTCTCTACTCGTCTGCCTCCAGTTCTTTCTTCTTCTCTTCTTCTTCCCTTCTTCTTCGATTCTTCTTCCCTTCTTCTTCCCTCAGTCTCCGGGGAGCGACAGGAGCCGACGTGAACCTTTGTGTCACTTCCCCCGCAGGCTCTTTCCTGTCTTGTTATTTACTTTCTTCACGTCGTTGCAAAATGCAGAGGAATGTTTTATAGAATAGGACACTTAATAATGGGAGAGGAAAAAAAAGAAAAATATTGAGTGATGGCGCGGCAGTTTCTCTCTGTTCTGTCACAGAGTGCAGTGTCCTTGAACCTCAAAAGAAAAGAGGAGCGGGAGAGAAAGAGACAGATGTAAACACGCAGACGCCTCCTCTCACAATACAAATGCCTTCGTCTAACAGCAAAATATCTCTTTTTAAGCTAAACAAACGGAGGATTCACAATGTTTTCTCTCAGCTGAGAGCGGGCTGGAAGATGTGGATGGATTGTGGGAGCTCTCCTTGTTGGTGTTTGGTGTGTGAGCAGAATGCTAAACACTGCTTCGGTCACCGGGGGGGGGGCGGCAAAAGCATGTTGAATTTTAATGGTGCCCTCCGACTTGGCTGCAGGTAATGCTGCAGGGGGCCAACATCCTATCCACACTGCTGAGAGGGAATATGAAGTGTGTGTGTTTATATCATTGCACGTCAAGCTGGAGTGAGTCTGTGTGCTCTCGTTGTGTTGTTTGCACTCACGATCCAGTATTTTCAATAATGAGTCTACTTCAGCCCTGCAGGACACACACATGTAAACTATATGTTCTGTATATACTGGTGCTGGTGTGTGAAGGATGTAAACAAAGCAACGGTCCCGACATTAACTGCACGTCAACACAGGTGTGAAAGGCGTAAAAGGAATACGCTTCAGAAAAACTCCATAAGGACAATTTAAGAATAGAAGAATTAAAAAAGTACTTCCTAAATAATCCTCAATGGATGATTTAATGGGTGGGAACAGAAATCGAGATACTGCTACATTGATTAATTGTTGGATATTAATCCAAACTATTGCTCCAGTGTCTTAATGAATCCCTCACAAATAGGTCTGGATGAGCTTTGGAGCGGCATGTTTTTTATTATCTCTGCCAAGGAGGTGATGTTTATACAAAAGTTAATACATTTTCACCGATTTACTGGTTAATACTTGATGGATCTTGATGAAAAAAGTCAGCCTTATTTAGAGGTCAGAAATTTGTCTGTGCTTCTGCCTCTCTGCACGTCTCTCTGCATGCCTCTCTCTATTTCTCTCTATACATCTCTCTGCAGGTCTCTCTCTACGTTTCTATGTACGTCTCTCTGCATGTCTCTATAAGTCTCTCGTCTCTATACAAATCTCTGTATGTCTCTGTACATCTCTCTGTCCCTGGTGGCTGCAAATCCAGCAAACAATCACAACTTCGATCAATCCCTTAGTCTTGAATACCACCCTGGACTGCAATTGTTCGAAGAAATCCAAACACACTCCTGAAGCTTTATTGCTTGCATTCCCACATGACAACAATCTGAAGAAGAAATGTCTTTGTGCTGAGGTATGTTTTGAAAAAAAAATGAAATCAACAGTGGCAGAAATGAGTCTTCCAGGGGTCGCACGGCTGCAGTGTTTCTTGGAAGTAACGGTCCGAACCCTAAAATGGGACTTTGTTGATGGCTCCCCATGGGGCAGGACGACTGGTGTTTCACGAGACAAACTGTTTTCATTAGTCTGGACCGTATATTACAAATTTTCAAACTGAAGTCCCAGATCGTTAAAATATAACCACCCCCTTGTTTTATTAAGTCCTATCAGGATATTTAGGACATCCTCCGGTTTAAATGACGTTTACTGCTGCACAGTTCTACAAGGCTCAGTGCAGTGGAAGATAATAAAAAGTTTTCACTCTCTGCACTGCTGAATTGGAGCCATGTGTTCAATCGATATAACTTTTCAAACTGAATTTCTGACTCTCCCATCATCCCTCCCTCCCTGCAGACAAAATCTCTCTCCACTCTGCGGCTTTCAATCCACACTTTACCTGCCTCCCTGCACAAAAACCTGAATTAATCTCAAAACTCTCCTCCTCATCTCTTTGTGTGTGTGTGTGTGTGTGTGTGTGTGTGTACTTTCACATTTGTATTTTGCACTTCCCAAGGGCTGTGTGTATTTATGAGTGTGTGTGTGTGTGTGTGTGTGCGCGTGCGTGCACTTGTCTCCTCCTCTCCCCGCATTAGAAATTCACCAGCTCAACATGATACTGTTCCCCTGCCTGCAGCTCCGTGGCTTCGGGGGGGGGGGGGTGGGGGGGTGGGCTTGTGTTTGCATAGCAGAGGCTGCGCTCTCTCACTCATGTAGACCCCCACAGGGACTTTTCTTTGACACCGTCAGCCCTTTGAACTGGCTGTGACATCAAGCGTCAGGTCACGAGCGTACAACCTCCGCCACAAAGCGAGCTCGCACTAATTGGCCCGCGTGCACCTGAGAGAGACAGTCGGGACATCAAAGTGCTTCACCGCCCAGTTGATGGCGGCTTTTGATGGGGGTGACTTTGAGACCTTAGATTTGTGCTTTACACTCCGACGACGCGCCGCACATTCGCCATTTGCTGCGCTTTGCTGTTCGTGTGATCTCGGCGAGGAGTTGCTTATTTTGTCATTCCACTTGAATGTCATTTCCTCTGTTCTCTCCAGTGTTGTAATACATGCTATTATCTGGCACCCTGCAGTGAGCCTTTAATCAACCTCAATGGAAGTTCACAATGAACAGAGACAGGAACCTAAGGTTATACTGCCACTTTTCTTTTTTTTGCTAAGGGAGCTTTCACACCTACCTTGTTTAGTTCGGACCTTTGGAAATTTCTGTTAAGTGTGAGAGGTGCCTCAGAACAGGGTCCGGCTCAAACTGAACTGTGGGTCAGTTCGTTTGCAGTGTGAAGACATATTTTGGGATAATTCGGACTTTCAGCTCTATTGCAGGAAGTTAAGACAGCACTAGACAATAGAAGAAGAAAAAGAAGCAGACCCAGCTCAGAGGATGCCTTTTAGTCTTCGCCTCTGATGATATCACGTATGTACGATTAGGATGTTTATTTTTCTGTTAGTAATACTATAACCTTCGTTGTCATTTCTATCATGTGAAGAAAATGTGAGTCTGTGTTTAAATGACTCCCAGCTTGTAAATATGTAATACAAAAAATCAGACCTAAATCAAATAGAATGATCCCAAGCTTGTAAGTGTGGAAAATCAATTTAGCTCCGAGCTCCGAGCAGCTTCTCAGGGTCTTATTTTGCCCTCCAGACTTATGGATGTCCGCTGTGTCTTTGTGTGACCCTTCATCCCCTGGAAGTCGGACAGGTGGCGAGTACTGGTGGGCCTGGACTGGGCCTGTCAACCCCTACAATCCTGACCAGAGAGAAAGAGAGGGAGAGGGAGCGGGTGGGGGAGAGTGGGCTGGGGGGGGGGAGACAAAGGAGATCAGCAAACAGAAAGAAAGTCGAGGGAAAGTGAACGATGTGGAGAGAAACACGCCAGACAGTTCGACTGAGCTCTACCTGCTGTCACAGTTTCAACAGGAGGCTACGTCCACTCTTGACTCCAACAGGCGTAGCGAAGCGATTGGTTACGCTCCAGTATAATGGCCGGCTATGAATGCTGAGTGTGACTGCGGGGGACCATTAGGGCCACAATGGCCGACAAGACACTAAGCACTCCCCAGAGGTCTAAGGGGCCCTTTCATGCCCCGTGGCTGGGAGGGCGACTGGGAGCTGGTGGCCAGCTGGTTCTCTGGCTTCCGTGCAGCCTAATGCCATCAGCGCTCCTAGCCCCGCTTTGAGCTGGAGGCTGTGTGGAAGACGCAGGGGAGCGAGGTCTGTGTGACACATGTGGACATGTACACACACAAACACGGGGGCAGCTGTTTTTACTATTAACCACGTCGGTGCTGGATGATCCTGATGCTGCGGATCCTCGTCTGACAAGGAAAGAAAGAAAAAGAATGAGAAGGACAAAGAAAAAAAGAAATAGAAAGAAAGATTAGTTCTATTTGTCTCTGGCATTGTTAAATCCTCAAAATCAAAAGAACACATTTGTTACATCTATCCTTGTCTAGACTAAAATGATTTATAATCTATTGAGGTTAAGAGTTCATGCGTCCTGCCCGAATATTTTTTAATGAAAATATGAGAAAATTATTAATGGGAGAACCCAATGTACAAAGATGTTAGTTACAACTCAAAAAGAATATGAAATTAAAATAAGAAAATAAACTACAGCACATACCTCCCCCAAGGCCCATCTGGCACATCAGATATCGGTTCCCTCAATGTTTCATCAAGATCCATAAAAAAAAAACACCCTATCCTGCAATGTTAAAGTAATTGAAAAATAATTCCTGGATCTGCCTGCTGATCCGTATCTGCACTCAACACTTTAACAGGTTTTTCCTTGACCCACACCATCCAGTAGCTTTTGTGTAATGCTTTCAACAAACAAACGTAGATGAAAACATAGACACCTTGGCCGAAGTAATTGTCTTTAATTTAAACCGTTTGATTCAAAATACGATTTAAACTGATGTTACGATCTAGTTCTTTGAGAAATGTCCTCAGTCATGTGTCTCTTTTAGAGAGACGTACGTCCATTGTTTATCTTCACGTCACCATATGGGAAAAAGAGCCCATGATGCAAATGCTGTCACACCCAGTTCAGGTTTCCTCGGAGAGATGCCGTGACTGCTCTGTCTTCCTCCCTCTCAGGTCCTAAATAGGCTGCTGCTGCAGGCAGAAAACTTGTTTTGTCGACAGCCGGTTTGAAAGACAAGCGTAATAAAAGGCTTTTCTCTTTGTGCCAGGCGGTGGCAATTTCATAGTCTTTTCAGCACTGAAAGAAAGGGCGAGAGAAAGAAAAGTTTTACTAATTGATGTGGTAGCAGAAATTCAGCCACCATTTCAGTCAGCCGCGATGAAAAGCCTATTGAGAAACGTTTTGTCAATTACTTCTGCTCACATCTATGCGCCGTGGCTCTTTTTAGAGGAACTCATTTGTGTCCTATTTATTTCCTCTGCTGCCATATTTTGCTGGCACGGCGCACAATGACAAATTAAAGCTTTAGTTTCATAGCAATGACATGGAAGGTCTCGGGCTTTAATGTGGGCTTTGAAAGAACGCCAGGGAAGTCGTCACTTGATGGCTCGTCCTTGCTTCACCGGCTCAATTTGGTGTCAATGCATTAAAACATCGTCTGAGTTGTGACTCCAGTCAAGGTTTCTGCGTGTGCAGTTAGAACAGAGCGTTAATGAATTAGAGGCACAGGCATCTAAACAAAACTAGTAATATGCAACAATAAAGTGTAACATTAAATAAGAAATAACATGACAGTATTCTGAGGTGTTTTTATATATATATATATCATAGACTGTTTACAAAGATGGATGACATGTTGGCTCCCCAAATATAGGTCATAAACCCTGCCTCCTCCATGTTAGTGGATGGGACATGGGCCAAACTAAAAAGTCAAAGATCTTGTTGAATAGATTTGAATAACAAATGGTTTCTGTCATTTTAGGTCGATGTTATCACACTGATGTTTGGGTTTATTTTTCCAGTAAGTTTGGTTTTAATTTCCTCCACCAAACAGGTCCATTTGTTTGTTGGTTTGTTTGTTTGTAAACAAGATTGCGCAACAACTATGGGGCAGAAACCTGGTGGGAGGATGCGATAAAGGTCAGGGAAGAACCCATTTATTCACTTTCTTTAACATGAGATGGACCTTGATGAAAATAAAAAGATCTGGCACATTTGATGTTATTGATATTAATGAGTGTGCAGTTTGATGCAGATCAAATAATAATCTTGATCTATTGAATTTAAACGTAGTTTCAATCGTGGTCTTGTTTGGCCTTGGCGGAGATATACGCTCATTAAGTGCAATTCCTGTTAGTTATTTGATGCTATAGAAATGGGTTGAAATGTAATGATTGACAGCTGAAAGAGACTTGCAATTTGTCAAGTGCATGTATCAGCAGGCCCTCGATCCCACAGCTCCACCCCCAGTCACCACTGCTCAGACTCTGGCTCCAAATGATGTCAAAACTAAAAAATGGCGGCATTTGTATCCAGTGATAAACTGTTTTATACAGCGATTTCTGTGTGAATGTGACATGTAGCCTGCGTTTTCACCAATTCGCATGCAAATCTGGCTGAAAGCAGAGCAATTTTGGAAGAAGTTGTCAAAAACATGTCTCTGGTCGTCAGCTCTGACTAAGCACCAGGGAGATCAGCAGTTTACGTCTAACAGTGCCCCTTTTTCATGTGCCTCGGCCCTGTCAGAATCCAACTTGATGGAACATCTTCGGTTTGTGCTCCTGTTGAATACTGACAAGTATTATTTAACCCCCGCGTTCTGTTGGAAATGCTGCTCAGAGCTTCTGGATTTTCTCGGAGCCTGCCTCCGTCTACATTGTGAAATCCATCCACTTAAAAACCCAAAGAAACCTTCCGATGAAATTGATGCCTCGCTCCTCTCAAACAGATGATTAATTACCTCCATATTCGCAAAGTCGTAAATGCACAAAATGGATTCTCACTGTGACGTGTGCTTCTGAGTGGAACTGGCGATGATGTTTGATTGGAAAGGAAAAAAGAAAAGAAAAAAGCCTGAGTCTTTCTCCGTGTATCAGAGAAAGCTTGAGCAGACAGAACCATCTCACAGAGGTCAGCTGATGTCGAGGTACATCAATTTTATGAACCCCCCCCCCCCCCCTTGCACTGTGCGAGTTCGCTGCCACTCATGTGTTAAATGGATCTTGTAGACAGAAGCGAATGCCTTTGTGCTGGAATAAATGGAAGGGAGAGAATGAGGTTAAGACGACTCCTCTGAGGTGCATCAACCTACATCTGTTCATCCTCTTTTTTTCCTTTTTCTCACACTTCTCTCCATCTTCTCTTAAAAAAAAAAGAAAAGCAGCACGCGGGGGAGAAACTTATTTTCTTATCACTCTATGTAAATGACTCTATTTATAGTTTCTTTTATGAGACACGGTTGCTCTCTTCCCTTTTAAAAAACGATCTGAGGCGTTTTCATGTCACACCGACTCTACTGATGACGGGAAAAAAAAAACATCCTTAAGATTAAACATTTCGACATGTGGCAAATTATGAGTTTCTATTCCTGTTTTTTGTGTAAAATATTATTACGCTTCTTTAAAGCTCCTGAAAAGGGGATATTTTTTTTATCATCTTCCCACCAGAGACGGATCGACCAGAGAGCAGGCTGGAGTGACAGATGTTCAACACACACTTGCAAAGACACATACTGTACAAACACATTTGTACACGAGGGTTTCAAAGCATCCACTTTCACACACACACCCACGCACGCACATAGTGTACGCAAGAACACACCCCCACCATGCACACAAAAACAAACACACTGCACCCTGAAGAAAACCCCCTAATTTACTCTCCCTCTCTACCCCACACATACACACACACACACGTACACAGAGGAGAAATTACTTTGAACTCGGTGTCAGGCGGCATGAATGCAGCTGGGATCAACAGGGTCACGTAGCTCTTTGAGAGGTGAGATGAGGTCCAGCCTCTCCTCTGCTGTCTGTCTCCGCTCTGATGTGCCGACGGCCAACGGGGTCTCGTGGGTTAGTGGTACACGTAAGAGCATCAGCAGCCGGCCATAAGGCTCTCTTTGTTGCGGGCTGACACTTTGATGCACTCCGCTTTTCACTGTCACACTGTCTCCGCAGACCCCAGCGAACGTCAGACATCAGTGGTGGTTTTGTGCCGTGGTCACCCTTCAAAATCAGGCTTATTATTCGCTTTCTTGGTTTTTAAACGAGGGAGGGAAAAGTACGAGTTGTGTGATGAAGGCTAAACCCACAGTCCGGAGTTTTAGAGCCGCTAAGACGGAGAAGCTTGGAATGGTTGCTGGCCCCGTTTCAGTTTGAAAACTTTGGGGTTGGGATGATGTTGACACTCACAACCGTTCCCTGATTTGGTCTTTACTGTCACGACGTAGCCTTCTCTAATTCGTCAGGCTCCCATCACATGACCCCTTCCGGAAAGAAAACAACCAGCATTAGTCCTGGCTACCAACACAACATGAATAATTAATTACAAGCGTTGCTGACCATGTTTTCTTTGCTAACAGCTGTTGTGCACCTAAATTCTACATTCTACAATAATACAACTGTTTACATTCGTAGGAGACGAGCTATTATTTGATCTGGTCTCAGACGTGTCGGTACGGACGGGGATTAAAACTGATACCAAATGAAACCACAATGGATGCAGACTTCCTTCGCGATCACTTTTTCAAATTTTTGGATCTCAACCAAATAGTAATAATTATCCCTAATGATTTCTTGCTCAGAAATAGGCTTTAGTAAAATAGAAGCAATTCCACGAAATGACACCGCTTAATGAGGAAAGATGCTGCTGCCTCATGTGGCGATGCCTTTCTCAGACTTACTATTAATCAACAAAGGCTTTTTAATTAAAGAACTATAATAAACAAACAAAAACAAAAAACACAATCAAACTGATGACTTAATTGATTCTAACTATGAGAAGTTAGGGCGTTTCATTTCTAGGCTCGGTTAGCAGGACTGGAACCGCTGCCAAGATATTTAATCATGTTTAATAAATTGCAGCAGACGAAGCTGTATCTAATCTATTAATAGGCCCACATCATTACATCGTGATTTGCATCTGGAAAGGATCCAACTGCGGACCAGCTCCTCCCATTGATCTGAGCTGAAATTCTGTGTCAGGGCCTTATCTCGTGCGGCGAGTTATACGTTACCTGCCCAGGGGATGGAAATGTGATTAACAAGACTTTTTTATTTATTTATTCAAATGCATTGTCTATTTTGAGAAAAGCCTTTTAAAACAAACCCACATTGCTTCTGTTTGTGTGTATGCAAAACTGTAAAGCATGCAAATAACTGATTTCACAGAACAATGTTGTCGAAAAAAACCACAAGGCTGAAGATTAGCAGGGACGAGACAAAGAGAACAGCAATAAAAAGTGAGCATGTGTTCATCGGTAACACACACACACACACACACACAGACACACACACACACACACGCACACACACTGATTAATTGTATTCTTGATTCATTGTGAGGCATCCTTCTGCTAATTAGCTTAGGCATGGTTTTGCATATTGTATTTATTTAATTTCTTCGTGGGCTGCACCAGTAGAAGGTGTAATTTGGGATGAGAAAGGGGCCATGTCTTGCCGTGGTTTCGACACACAAAGGGCTGGAAGTGCTGCGGCTGATTGCAGTTATCACGAGGACTCTCTCTTTCGGTGCCAAATGTAAAAACAGAACCCGACAACATCCCTCTGGTGTTGCTTCCACTTTTTGATTTCGGCCATGGAGACGATACTGTAAATCCAATGAACGGATTATGTTTACAGTTCTCCTCTTGGGCCATTTTGGATTAGTTTCAACAATGTCACAGCTTTTTTTTTGGTTCAATGCCGTAATATTTTAGAGGAAAGATATTGCAGGAGTGTTTGGGAAGCGCATGAATTCAAATCAGCGGAAGGCAACATGAGGAGATGGAGGATTCTCTCGGGAAATCGTTCCTTAAAAGTTGTCACTCTCCGGTTGAAGTCGACAGTTGTGCAGAATCAAGCGAAGGCACTTTGAGGTGATTGGGCATCCAGCTGAGCCGAGGTCGAAAACACATTCCATATGTATTGAGTTTTGTAGTGGAGGACAACTTGACGCTGCTCCCGTTTCCCCAGATTGCAGCGAGAACTGTTGTCCGCTTTGCATCCGCTTGTATTTTCCATCTATACACGAGTGTGTTTGTGAACTGTGTCTGCTCATCGATGGCCACCGATTGTCCAAATGACGAGGGTGTTGAGTCGTCTCTGTGCAACATCCATCTTTCCAGCCATGCTCACATCCTACTGCAAGCAAGCAACAGATGGCCCCGGCAGTGTGCTGCGGCGGATGTAGTCCGGCCGTGTTTGCCGGGAAGTAATTGTGTTTTAACCTGGAGAGAAACTGAATATTACGGCCATGCAAGCAAACAAATTATAGTCACCTCACTGGCCGGCGGATGACTCTATTTGTCTCATGTCCAGATGGAGTTTGAAGAAAATAAATGGGCCCGTGATGCTGCATGGGCTTGATGCACTTGTGATTGTGTGTGTGTGTGTGTGTGTGTGTGTGTGTGTGTGTGTGTGTGTGTGTGTGTGTGTGTGTGTGTGTGTGTGTGTGTGTGCGCACCTGAATGTTTGTCTGTCTCCCTGCCTACCTCTACCTGTTTATATCCTCAACAGATGCTCGTCTGCTTCCTCATACATCAGCCTGTCTGTTTTTGTATTGTGGCAGATGTTTCGGTGCTGCAGGTCTTTATAGCAGAAAATGCGGCGCAGGAACAAAGAAAGGGTTGGAGTGGATTAGAGCCTCCATATATTCACCTTAGCATTGGGCCACAGATTGTGTTTTGATGCCAAACGCTGCCCCGGGGGACAGAAATACTTACTAGGGATTGGTATGGTTTAATGATAAGCATTCATTAGCATGAGCATCAACAAAAGATCTGCCACGCTGATCCCTCTCCAAATTAAGTCACTTCTTCTATTTCACGTCTCCCTGATTTTCAACACTGGCTGTTTATATAAAAACACTCTTGAATGAAGCGTTCATTCACTGTCAGTTCCTGCGCCGCGTGCCAACTGTGCGCATCAGAAAATCCCCTGCAATCTTTGTTTTGGCTAGTGTAAGGCGGCAAGTGATTACCCAGAGTGCTTTGGGAAGTTAATGTTCATGGTCTGCACAGCGGGACTCTAGGAGTGATGACAGAGGAAGTGCCTGAGGGCGAGCGTCTCTTCGCTGCCATCTCACTTTCAGTGTTTCTGACAACGTGTTTACCCCAACAGATGGCTCCAACGCGCACACAGAGACACCGTGGGCTGATACGACAAGAAGATGTGCACGGAATCCAAAACCAGTGAGTGCGAATTACCGTCGGATTGACTAATGCCATCGCAATACTCTTTTCAATTCAAAACTTTATTCCATTCACTTTTAACGGTTAAAAACTAAAGATATTAGAAAGAACTGCGACCACAAGTGTTCTAAAGGCGCTGATGGAGTGTGTGATGGATCATAAGGTTTAAGAAAAGTTTACGTACGTATATATGGGAATGTGCCTCAACGACACCTTGGTCCCAAACTGGAGCTCATCCAGTGATGCTAAGTGTATGCTCTTTTTGAATTGAGCTTGAGGTCACAGAAATGACACACAGCTCAACATTGGTAAAAGACTAAGTAGTTCAGTGGGATGTATATATCTATATATCTATATATCTATATTTGTGTGTGTGTTTGTGTGTGGGGTATGTGTGTGTGTGTCTGTGCGTGCATGTGTGTCGTGAGCGGATGACTGCGAGGTGAATGTCACACCCATCAAAGTGCACAGGTAATGATGCACTGTAACTGGCATTGCTACAAGGCGATAACCTGGATGTCCACTTACCTGCCCACACCAACACACACAGACACACACCCACACACGCACACACAGTCCCTCGGGCTGCTTTTCACACTAACCTGGCATCCTTTCACAGGGTCCAGTGGAGCGTGCTGGTGTGACTCTACTCTCAGGCTCTACTGACGGAGCACACTGCTGCAGAGGCAGAGTTAGAAAGAGAGGTCGTGGGTGGTGGTGGTGCTAAAGGTTAGAGCTGCACATGCATAAGCTTTGGCAACATAACTGCCCAGTGGCATTTGACGTGCCTTCATTTGAGAGTTAGATTCCAGCCGGCTTTTTTTTTCTATTGAATGTAAAGTTTAACTTTTTTAAAACCACATTAAATTGTTGTCTGAGTTCACTTGCTTTTACAGATAAGTTACTGTCTAGAGTCAGCACATGAGGATTTCAGTGTTTGTGTAAAAATATACAGCTTTTGACGATTTTGTTGAAATCCACAGAGGCCAGTAAAAATATTGTATGCTATGTCTTCTTGTGATCATGACAGGTTTTTGTTCATGATCTGGACAAACCAAGCTTTGTTCTCCTTACATCACGAGAAAGTAATAATCCACTGAAGTTTAGACACGTCGGAATATCCAGACTGTGAAACATCAACACAAACATTTCACAGTCATAAAACAAGGATGCAATATCAAGATAGCAAATGTGTTATGATGGGATAAACAAAATATTTTTTGTCATGATCGTGAGAAAATCCACCACTTGCATGTCTTCTGGAGATTTTCAGATGCATGTGCAAATGAATATGAAATCTTAGATTAGTTGTTGTTTAATCAGATTTCATTTTAATAAAACCTCATTCATGCAAGTACACACCGGGATTATCAGTGCAGAAGCTGCACATGCATTAATACATCGTACTAAAAAAGACCAAACATGGCCCGTGTTTGTGTGAGTGCATGTTTATAAGACGGGTGAGTGCAGACATTTGCACGTTTTACATGACTTCAGAGAGAGAGACATCACCGACAGCTGCATCATCGACTAGAGCAAAAAGAAAAGAGGAAGAAGAAGGGACACAAATTCATTTTTGCGTTTTTGCACACGGTGGAAAGAAAGAAGGAGAAAAGAGTGCGAGGTACCACACAGCGAGTGGACATTCACAGTGAAATACTTTTGATTAAACTGACTTTAATTATTCTGCTCGGGCCCTCTCGCTGTGCGGGCTATCAGGAGGGTCAGTGGCAGCTCGAGTTATTATGCCTCAGCCTTTTGTTCTCGGGGCCATTTTAGATCATTATTGTTACTTTCTGCGGAGGAATTGTTCACATCTCCATGGTTATCTGCACGGTGGGGTTACTTAATCTTACACATTATGGTGCATGTGAGTAGTGATACGTAAAGAATCAGATCTTATGAGCTGCAGGTACAGGGACTTGTTGAGTGTGCAATTTACCTTGATACATCTTTGCTGCAGACTGCAATTACACTCTATTTTTCATAATGACCTTTGCATTTTTTCTTGAGAAATTCACAAAAATGTCTTGCAATGCTAAAGAAAGTAGGAAAAAAAGTTCAATCTGCTCCAAATGTTAATAGATTCTTCCTCGGCCTTTACCCCATCCTTCCACCAAGTTTCAAGAAAATTGGTTCTTTAGTTTTTGCATAATCCGGCTAATGAACACACAAACAGCCATTCAAACATTACTTCCTTGGTGGAGGTTAATATATTTGCAATCATAAATATCCCAGTATTTCAATGGGCAGCAAGTGTTTTTTTCTTTTTCAAACATTTTCTTATGCTGTGGTCAGATTCATATTCTATCAGCCTCCTCCTTCCTGCTTCCAGCAAAACTAAATCAGCCTCTGTATTGGTTAACAGGGCTGAAAACATTCCCCCATTAAGGTAAACAAGATTGTACTTTCTCCTATCTCCCGTATGACTCTGCCCCTAAACAAATTAAGACGCTCATTTGCATAAGCGAGATGGATGAGATAGGAGGGAAATACTTTCTCTCTCTGGAAACCGAGTGCTCTGTTAAGAAGGTGGTGGTGGTGGGGGGGATCTCGGATGAGATGTCACAGCCTATTAGGACGGCCATGCTTCATCATTTTTCATACAGCGTATTGGTGTAATAACTCTTAAATGTTGGGAGCGTTTGATAAAATGAGATATAAAAAAACCAGAGTGTGATTGTAAAATGTAAGTTGGGAGAGAGTGCGTTTAGATTTCATAAGAGATCGTTCCAAAACTAACCCGAGCAGTTTCTTTCACTGCAATATTGCATTTCCCATGGATTTGAATATTGTACTTATTAAATAACTGCCAATTTTTTTTATCATACTTTTGATTAGATTTATAAACATTTCTACCACACCTACATTATTAAATAACGTTATTATATAACAATATCAAACGTAACCTATTTATAGGCTCATTAAGAAGCACTGTATAAGTAATATGTGACATACCTGACATACGAACCCTAACATGCAACAATACACTCTCTCCTCAACAAACCTGCTCAGTGAGCGCAGCAGCCAGACACACTGAGGTTTGTTTGTGTACTAAAAACAGCACCACAATTTACTACAATCAGACTCTGTGTATGGGCCGGGGCACCTGGGGCGCTCTGTGTGTGCTCCTACCCTGCGGTGAAATTGCTGTCAACACTTTTTTCCCCCTTCTTTCCTCCCTCCTCCTCCTTTCAGTGCCGGTCGTCTCTGGTAAGTCGCCCGGCTCTGTCCACCATCCACCCCTCCCCCACTGAGCGGAACACCACGATACATTCACAACTCCACATTTACTACCCTCGGCTCGCCTACGCGCCTCGACGAAAGTGGTTGTTGTTTTCCTCTGTAGTCGCTGTGTCTCATTTCTGTGTTTATCGCTCACACTTGGTCGGACTTGGCTGCACAAAACCAGGGATCCGGGAGCAAAACAGTTACTTCACGGCTTTGGTTGGCAGGAAAATTAGAGCGAAGAGTCTTTTGAATGTGAAAAAAATCTTTGTTAGGCCCCTGTCGGAATGAAAAGTGCTACTTTTACCGCCGGCAGCTGTACGCGACATTATTATAATACAGGAAAAGCAATGTTGAAAGATGTCTGGCATTTAAATCAAATCATCAGTGTTTAGACCACAATAATATTCAGCCTGTTTGAATTTACATGCAATGCGCAGCGCTGAACCCTGAAGAGGCAATTAATTTGCCGCTAACTCTGTCTCAACAACCTGTGCGATCCTGTGGCTTTGACATGTGCGAGTGTAAGAGCCCTCATTGACTCAGACCATTAGCAAGATAATGTAGACAGTTTCCAAGGCAAGGGAGAGCGAGAGAGGGAGAGAGACACCCCCCCAGGAGAGTTTAGAAGTGGAGTCATGAATAATGCATTACTGCTTAATTTATGGCCAAACTTTAAATAGCGCTGAAACACAGGAGACGCCAATGAAAATCCATCTTGTTACAATATTTGCTTAGCGAGTATAGGCTTTGAAACCCACCATCTAAGGCAATTACAGCAATATCCTGCCAATATAATAAACAGAATAATTTCACATCTTCTGCGTGTCTTGTTTTGACAGCACGTAATTGAGGTATCTTTGTTTTTTATTATTCCTGCATCTCATTTTCCTCTTACACACCATTTCCTGTTCATCATCGCATGCAGACACACGATCCCAAATGGCCTGCATGGCTAAATACACCAACGTCCAACACGGACTGCGTGGGAGCTGCTGTACTGTCACGGTGACAGTCCACCTTTAGGCTAATAAAGGCTCCACAGGCAACACCACAAAATCAATATTCACTCTGAGGCTGGCAGTAAACCTATAGCGCAGACGTTTTTATGCAGGTCAGTAGAGAAAGGTAATTAATCATAATAAATGACACGCATAATGGCAAGAGACAACGATTATGTGTGCGTAACATGACACAGTGCAGTAGAGATGGTATAATAGCAGCACTTCGGCGTGTAAAATCTATAGTATGTCACTTGCTTGTTGATTCAACTTTATTCCGCTATTGTCAAAGTGAGTGTTTTTTATTTTAACTTATCAGCTCCCGGTAACTTTTGGTGCTGGAGGCTATGGAGCATGCAGGAGCTAAAATACGATATGTGGTGCGGGGAGAGAAGAAAAAAAAAACCCAGCAACAGGGAGCTGATTGCAGTCTGTTCAGCCTACCTTCACCCATCCTCTGCTCCTCTCCTCCATGGTAATGAGGCGTTGAATGGCAGCATGTCTACAGGCAGGGGAAGCAGACGCGCCATGCAGCTGTAGACTCCTACGCATGAGACACGCGCGTTTCTTCCCGTTCCTCAGGCTCCCACCTGAGGGCCCGCTACTTAAATGGTAGTGGGGCGGAGGTGGGTAGGGTGGATTGTTAAAATGCTGGTATCATACGGTGGCGGCAGGGAGGAAGAGGAAAAGGAGGACGACGACGATGTGGTATTGTCATTCTTTTGTCTATTTGTAGCGAGTAATAAAACTATATATGTTCTTTATTCCGTGTCGATAGTGGCTAACTGCATTAGTTTCAATGTATGTGCGTGTTTGTGCACAGAAACGTGACAGGGGGTAGATATCGTGCCACCAAACCAGCACTGTGTTCCTTAATAAGACAGCATGCTCTTATTTACCTCACACTTGATCCAATTAAAATGATGGATGCTGTCAGAAGTTCGATTAAATTCAGAGTCAAAGGGAGGAGCACCTGAAGAGCGGAGGAAAGTTACAGTCCTTTACCTCGCTGTCATTCATCATCACATCAGGCTTCCCTGACAGTTTATTTTAATTGTTTGCCACAGTGACAGAGTGCTCTGTGCTCGACCTGCGCGGTGGAGGTCTTCCTTTAATGTCGCACTGATCCACGGCTGAATC